>NW_025937185.1:92017-111516 GCF_000764305.2 Hyalella azteca
TATGAGCCTTCAGCAGGTGCTTTCTCTCTATGAGCCTTCAGCAGGCGCTTTCTCTCTATGAGCCTTCAGCAGGTGCTTTCTCTCTATGAGCCTTCAGCTGGTGCTTTCTCTCTATGATCCTCTAGCAGGTGCTTTCTCTCTATGAGCCTTCAGCCTGTCTCTTATACACATCTTTCCATATTTATGTTATCATATCCAGTATAATAGATTTTATTCATTAATGATTCCATATTTATGTTATCATATCCAGTATAATAGATTTTATGCATTAATGATTCCATATTTATGTTATCATATACAGTATAATAGATTTTATGCATTAATGATTCCATATTTATGTTCTCATATCCAGTATAATAGATTTTATGCATTAATGATTCCATATTTATGTTCTCATATCCAGTACAATAGATTTTATGCATTAATGATTCCATATTTATGTTCTCATATCCAGTATAATAGATTTTATCCATTAATGACTCCATATTTATGTTTTCATATCTGGTACAATAGATTTTATCCATTAAAGATTCCATATTTATATTTTCATATCTGGTACAATAGATTTTATCCATTAAAGATTCCATACTACTGCCCTTCATCCCTTAAGCTGCACGTTCCCTCCCTTTGCCTCTTCCTCCCCTGCCTATTCATCAAGTAACCCCTACGCTGCCTCTTCCTCCCCAGTTTCTAAAGTGCAGCGCTACTAGAAACCCACTACTACCTACTCTTCCGCCCCCTCCTATAACATCTAGTCGCCCCTACTCTCACTCCTCCTATCCCCTGCCTTTAAATACCTGAACGCGTTGAATATCACCTCATGCGCTGTAAAAGATTGGCCAGTAATGGGGGCTGGTAATCATTACTTAAAAATCACTAATTTATTTCTATTTAAACCTCTTTGCTTCCTGAAGATACAAGACAATTTTACAAGTTCAAGATTTACTAAAGATTAAAACCGTACCATCTTCTTATGACTGTTTGCTCTCGCAATTACCAGCCACTCTTATACGTATTCTAAGCCGCATCTTGTTCAGAATGCACTACACCTATATCTGTGCTGTGTACTACTAAAACTTTTCTCCTACAGTCATTTCGGTTAAATACATCTAGAGAAATATTCAAATTTTAAATCTCATTGGGCATTTTCCAACAGGAATAATTTTTTGGAACTCATCCGCGTCCGGGACTTCACGGTCGTGCTTGAGCCGCACGCCAACTCCAAAGTGCAAGTGAGATATTGTTTGTATAATTTTGTATAATATTGTATAATATTGTTTGTCTTCATATATGATTTTGTATCAAATGTTTGACTCAGTCAAAGATTTTTCATTGCAGTGCTGTTGAAGTCTTCATGTATGACTTTGTATGAAATATTCGACTCATTGAAAGATTTTTCAATGCGGTGTTGTGTTGAAGTTTTCAAATTATATTAATTTTTTTTGTAAGAAACTTTGTCTGGATGTTATTATAGTATCTATTATTATTATTATTAGTATCTATTATTATTTTTTGGCAGGTATTTAGGTCTTCTTGAAGTTAATTTTACTCATAAGTTTTTATTTATTTGATTTTTATCTTAGCTATTCGATCTTTTCACTCAGTTCTTAACACGAATGACAAAAACTAAGATATCAGCTAAGATATTAACCTAGGAGCTATGAATTAAAATTGTTGAATTGTTGCAGCCAGAACACGAAGCAGCTGCAGCTGAGAAGCAGATGTTGCTGCGCAAGGAAAGCTACGTTGATTTGATCAGCAGAGAAGTTCTGAAGCTTGACTTTCCTTTCACGCTCGAGCCTCTCGTCTCACCCTATGACGGCTTCAAGGTGTGCCTTCACTTCAAAACTATTACTCTTTTGTGCCAAACCTGGAATAAGATTTCAATTGATAGTATCAATAACTTTAATTTTCTACCACTAATGCGTGTAGAGCGAACTCAATTGTCGGTGTTCCTACGCAGAATGTAGCGAATTTCTTAACGCCAATATTATCATAACATTACCAAGTTTCAAATTATCATCTAAATGAGAATTAATATTGGTAACTCTAGTTGATGCACTTTGTAACTGGTGGCTTTATATTCAACTCTAACCCGGTCCAACTTTGTACTGATAAGATTTACGACTCACCATATGTTATATGAAGCTCCCAGTGATGCCGAACGCCAAATATACAAGACATGAAAAATGTGACGACTTCGCCTATTTACCTCTCGGCTTGTTGCATGAAAATGATTAGCCTGCCTAGTTTAATCCAGAACAACCTTTGAGAACAACCCTTTACTTCTGAGTATCTTATCTTGTGTAAGATTATAATGATTTTTGTATAATTTGCGTAAGATTACAAAATACTGAAGACCTTGCCTAAGCTTACAATACTAAGTATCTTGCTGAATATCATACTTATTTCTTTGTCTATTGAAAAATTAAGATATTCCTGAGTATATTGCGCAATATTATAATCATTTTTGTATAAGTTACTTAAGATTAAAATACTGAAGATCTTGCTTAAGCTTACAATGCTAAGTATCCTGCTTAATATCATACTTATTTCTTTATATCTTGAAAAATTAAGATATTCCTGAGTATATTGCGCAATATTATAATCATTTTTGTATAAGTTGCCTAAGATTAAAATACTGAAGATCTTACCTAAGCTTACAATACTAAGTATCTTGCTTAATATCATACTTATTTCTTTGTATCTATAAAAATTAAGACATTCTTGAGTATCTTGTTTAGATCATACTAATTTCTGACTGTCGTACTTCAGATCGCGTCAGTGAGCTGCTGCCTCGACGGCAGCGCAGACGGCAGCCCGTGGCGCGGCGGTGGCGCTGCCGTGCGTCTCTCGTGGCCGGGCGCTGGGGCAGCGGCTGCTGCTTCCTCCCACACGCCTCATCATTCTGAATTCTTGTAAAATTATTTAGCATTTATTCTGATTATTACTTGTATTGTTTCAATTAGCTTGAACGAGTTTTTGTACAAAGTTTTTGAATTTATTGTGGTTATTAGCAGTGTTGTTGAAGTACGATTGCATGAGCTCTCGTAAAAATTCTTAGCATTTGTTGTACTTATTAAGAGTTTTGTTAAGACAAGTTTCGGAGTTAAGTACTTTGACTTCAAATTTCGAATGCTATCTTCTTGTTTTCATTGTCTTGAGTTTCTGTTTTCTGCTTGTATACTATAACTAATACTAAATTGTGAATTATTTTTCAGAGTGTTGAAGAACCCAAGTTTTGACACCCTCTCGCCCAAGACCTTCATCAAAGTTGAGAAGCCTGAACCTCTCATCGATGTCGAGGTTTGCTCTTCATACCTCTTTGATTTCTAAGAAAAATTAAAAACAACCAACAAGCAAAGCAATTCAACATATTACCTGTTGGAGTTTAAATAAACTGCACTTTAAATCAAAGCTTCTTGTGAGACCTTGACTTATGTTTGCTTTGCTATAGTGTCTGTTATTCTGATAACTGCTCGGTGTTAACTCCGTCTATTCCTGATTTCTTTTAAAATCTTGTTCTCATGCATAGACATAACATTTGTATATGAAGAGATTTCTATACATTTCCCCTGCCATGCTTATACATCATATCATTCTGCTGTGTTGCGGCACCGCTCGTATGATTAAAAATTCTATTCGATTTCAACTGGACAGAAGCAAAAAAAGTCGTATATATTATGCTGACCAATTATTCATTACCCAACCCCAATAATTCAAGAAAATTTTATCACTTGAATACTTTATAAACGTTTCATATTGAGCCCTCTATACTTAACTTAATACGTTACAATCAGAGAAATGAGTGAAAATTTCTACCCATAAGTGGGTCATCCTGAGCCAGTTTCGCCCAGTAGAAGTAAATATCAATGCTACTCCTGCTCGTAATATCTGTGAGAAAGTGTGTCAATATGTACGTCCCGGCAACGCAATCCCAACCGCGACGTCGCATTTCTGAATCATTACTCAAAAATCACTAATTTATTTCTATTGAAACCTGTTTGCTTCCTGTAGATACAAGGCAATTTTACAAATTCAAGATTTAGTAAAGATTAAAACCGTTCCATCTTACGACTGTTTGTACTCTCAATTAGCAACCACTCTTACACGTATTCTAAGCCGCAACTTGTTCAGAATGCACTATACATAGTCCTGTGCTGTGTACTACTAAAACTTTTCTTCTACAATCATTTCCGTTTAATACATTAGAGGAATATTCAAATTTTAAATCTCACTGGACATTTTCCAACAGGAATAATTTTTTGGAACTCATCCGCGTCCGGGACTTCACGGTCGTGCTTGAGCCGCACGCTAACTCCAAAGTGCAGGTGAGAGTAAAATATTGTTTGTCTTTATGTATGACTTTGTATGAAATGCTTGAATCATTCAAAGATTTTTCATTGCGATGTTGTGTTGAAGTTTTCAAATTATATTAATTTTTGCGTAGATACTTTGTCTGTATATTATTATAGTATTTATAGTTATTTTTTGCAGGTATTTAGGTCTTCTTAAGTCTAATTTTACTCATGAGTTTTTATTTATTTGATTTTTATCTTAGCTATTCGATCTTTTCACTCAGTTCTTAACACGAATGACAAAAACTAAGATATAATAAGATTTATGACTCACCATATATTATATGAAATTCCAAGTGATTGATTCCGACGCCAAATATACAAGACATGAAAAATGTGATGACTTCACCTATTTACCTCTCGGCGTACTTCATGAAAATGATTAGCCTGCCTCGTTCAATCCAGAACAACCTTTGTCCTGTTGATTACGTTTGCCATGATTACCTACCTCTGAGTATCTAGCATAAGACTATAATCATTTCTGCGAAATTTGCCTAAGATTTAATTATTAAATACTGTAGATGTTGCCTAAGTTTACAATACTCTGTATCTTGCTTAATGCCATAGGTACTTATTCCTGTGTATCTTAAAAAGTACAGATATTCCGGATTATTTTGTGTAAGATTATAATCATTTCTGTGTAATTTGCCTAAGATTAAAATACTGCGGATCTTGCCTAAGCTTACAATGCTAAGTATCTTGCTTAATATCATACTTATTTCTTTATATCATAAAAAGCTAAGATATTCCTGAGTATTTTATGTAAGATTATAATAATTTCTGTGTAATTTGCATAAAATTAAAATACTGTAGATCTTGCATAAGCTTACAATACTAAGTATCTTGCTTAATGTCATACTTATTTCTTTGTATCTTTAAAAAGTAAGATATTCTTGAGTATATTGTGTAATATCACACTAATTTCTGCCTGCCGTGGCTCAGATCGCGTCTGTGAGCTGCTGTCTCGATGGCAGCGCAGACGGCAGCCCGTGGCGCGGCGGTGGCGCTGCCGTGCGTCTCTCGTGGCCCGGCGCTGGGGCAGCGGCTGCTGCTTCCTCCCACACGCCTCACCATTCTGAGTTCTTGTAAAATTATTTACCATTTATTCTGAATATTGTTTGTACTGTTACAATAACTTGATCGAATCTTAGTACAAAATTTTAGAATTTATTGTGCTTATTAAGAGTATTTTTGATGTACGATTGAACGAGTTCGAGTAAAATTATTTAGCATTTATTCTGAATATTGTTTGTATTGTTACAATAAACTTGAATGAATCATAGTACAAAGTTTTCAAATTTATTGTGCTTATTAAGAGTATTGTTGAAGTACGATTGAATGAGTTATTTTAAAAATTCTTAGCTTATATTGCACCTATGAGGAGTTTTGTTAAAACAAGTTTTGAAGTTAAGAACTTTGGCTTCCAATTTCGAATGCTATCTTCTAGTTTTTCTTGTCTTGAGTTTCTGTTTTCTGCTTGCATATTAAAATGAACACTTATTTTATTTTTCAATTGTTCATTATTTATTAATTGTTATTAATATTATTTATTAAATAATATTATTTTCCAGAGTGTTGAAGAACCCAAGTTTTGACACCCTCTCGCCCAAGACCTTCATCAAAGTTGAGAAGCCTGAACCTCTCATCGATGTCGAGGTATTCTCTTTATACCTGTTGGATTTATTAAGAAATTAAAAGAGAAGAACACGCCAAACAACTCACTGTATCACCTGTTGGATGTCAAATAAACTGCACTTAAAACCCAAGCTTTTTGGGAGACCTTGATTTATGTTTGCTTTGCAATAATGTCTATTATTCTGATAACTGCTTGGTGTAAACTCCATCTGTTCCTGATCTCTTTTTAAAATCTTATTCTCATGCTTAGACATTACACATATATAACAAGAGATTTCAATACATTTCTCCTGCCATGCTTATACATAATATCATTCAACTGTGTTGCGACACCGCTCGTATAACCAAAAATTCTATTTTATTTCATCTGGGCAAAAGCAGAAAAGATGTATATTATGCTGACCGATTATTCGTTACCAAACCCCAATACTTCAAAAAAAGTGTTAACACTTGAATACTTTATAAACATTCCATATTGAGATCTCTATACTTAACCTAATACGTCACAATCAGAGAAATGAATGAAAATTTTAGTTTTTGAGTGGGTCATCCTGACCCAGTTTAGCAAAGTAGAAGGGCGTATAAATGCTACTTCTGCTCGTGATATCTGTGAGAAAATGTGTCAATATCTTTTGTACAAGATAACATAACATAACATAGTGATGTCGGCGCTGAAGTGTAGGCCTGATGTGGCCTGTCGCCGATTCTTTTCCTTTTCGTGCCTTGTTCACAGAAGATCTAATATCATGTTATTTGCCCGGATATTTTCATGACTGGCGATAGTTTGAAGTAGCTACTAGACTTCCACTGGGTTCGATAAGGAGCTAGGCATTTCAAATCTGAACATATATTTTTCCATAGCTTTATCTAGTCTGTTCTTGAACGCGTTCATACTTGGAGCGCCAACGATGTCATCGGATCTGCCGGCAATAAAACCATGTTGACAATCTGATATGAGATGGTGAGCAGTCAAGTGATCGATAATCCTATCCCTCACAACAGATTCCATTAGCTATAGATGACCCATATATTTTTCTAATTGTACGTCCCAGCAATCAATCCCAACTGCAACGTCTCATTTCTGACGCCAGAAGTTCATGATTAAGATGAAGATTTTTATGGAGCGTTTGAAAACTTACTACTTACTGCAGGTTAAGTACGACAAGCAGGCGCTGGTGTGGGAGTGGCTCGTCGTCGACGTGTTGGTGACGTGTTGTGAGCCGCGGCCGCTCACCGACGTCCGGCTCTCGCTGAGCCTGCAGCGGCCCGTGCAAGCCGCGCTTGAGGCTACAAGTCAGGCAACAAACTACAGACAACTACATGACTTTTTTTTATTATTAACTATATTTCATAGTTCATTTCAATGTATATTGCATTGTTCATTTATCTATATTTGAAAGTTGGAGTTTTAATGATAATTTGATTAGTAACACGTGGAGTTCGACTTCACTTGTACTTGAGACAACATGCACTTATTAAATACTCGAAAAAATTATTATGTTGAGTTAATGAATTCGAGTTTTGAAGGATTTAGCTCTCCTTAGTCATCAATAAAAGCTAATGTTTTTGTTGTTAATTACCGTTAACGTTTCAGCTCGAGTTAGCAGCTGCGGCAGCAGCAGCAGTGCAGCACCAAGTGACAGCTGCGGTGCTGCTGTGCAGAACATTGCTCTTGCAGACGAGCTGCAGCCTGGGCAGCAGATGCGACACAAGCTGCTAGTGCGCTCCCTTACAGCTGCTACTCGACACTTCTCCCTCGTCGTGAGATTTTTTAAATAAGTTAAAATAAGTTGCTGGACATTTTAGTTCGAATATTCAAGTTGAGAACTTAATGGCGCACACACAAGTAATGTGATTTCATTTTTGTATTTTTTTACCTGTATTGAAGTAACTACAATACGTTAGCATCAACTCTGACATCGTGACAGCGAAGCCTATATGCTAACATTACTCATTCTCCCATGCAGTTGAAGTGCTGTAAGTCAGTGGAAGTGGCTGCGGAGCAGTGGGTGCAGTGTCCTGCAGTGCACTGCACGGCCCTCACTGTCACTGCTGCAGTGCCCTTCGTCGTGAGTATTGTGATATAGATTACGAGTTCAATGATCAGATACTAATAGGCTTATTGTGCTCATATTGGTCACTGTATTTGATATTTTATTTAATCTTAGCTCATGACGGAGCAAGAAACAATGCTTCTTGGGATCAAAATGTCATACATTGGACTAGCAAAACTGTAGGTACTGAGACTGAGACCTAATGATTAATTTATTTTATAATTAATTAATGAACTGATAGTACCTAATAATAATCGCCAACGATGTGGTGACAGGTAGAATTATCGTGCGAGAGCCTGCAGTATCCTGCCATGCAGCAGCAGCACCTGCAACCACAAACAACATCTGCAGCTACAACAGTGCGCCTGCAGCAGCCCTTCCTGATCAACGCACGCGTGTCATGCTCATCACACGTGCCCGTCACGCTACACTCCTCCAAACTCATGCTCGTTAGTCACTCTAGTGTTTCATGTGAATCATTCATAATATTAACAGCGGGGTTAAAGTGATTAGGTCATTAGGCCTGTCGTTGATTATGAACCACGTAGAATTTTCACAGATTGTTTCAGGTTTCGAATATGCAACTCACTGATTATATTTGACTGGGCTTAACTGCCCGTCCTCCTTGCCGATGAGAGCAAAAATATCGCAGGTAGCTGGGAATGAATCCACAACTTTCTGCTCCATTCTTAGTACCGTACTCTGAACTGCAACCACTGAGCAACTATGCCCTTTCAATTGTGTTTTTAAACCTAGCAAAACAATTTAATTGTGTTTGTATAGAAGCATACAGCTTATGCTACGATTCGAGGAACACGATTGTACTGGCAACTTGTACTTCGTATTTAGGTAGAACTTATTTATTGTTCATTATTTGTACATAGTATTTTTGAATTGCTCGGGTCAACTTAACCGGGACTAAATAGTGCGTCTCGTTGTGATTAATTATATGTTTCAGTGAATCATTAGAGACCAAATTGTTACTGTGAATATAATTAATAAGATAATGCTTCCAATAAATTGTATGCGCTTTTCGCTGCAGAGTTCTGGTGTGGAGTCTTACGGCGAAGGCAGCAGCAGCTGCAGCGGCGTCATCTCTGCATGCAGCCTGTCTGCAGGCGAGGCGGCGAGTGACTGCTTCTGTCTGCAGGTGGCAGCCTGTAGCACTCCTCAGCTGCAGTTGGGCCACTTCCTCCTGCACTGGAGCAGGTGCTTTCTCTCTATGAGCCTTCAGCAGGTGCTTTCTCTCTATGAGCCTTCAGCAGGTGCTTTCTCTCTATGAGCCTTCAGCAGGTGCTTTCTCTCTATGAGCCTCCAGCAGGCGCTTTCTCTCTATGAGCCTCCAGCAGGCGCTTTCTCTCTATGAGCCTTCAGTAGGCGCTTTCTCTCTATGAGCATCTAGCAGGCGCTTTCTCTCTATGAGCCTTCAGCAGGTGCTTTCTCTCTATGAGCATCTAGCAGGCGCTTTCTCTCTATGAGCCTCCAGCAGGTGCTTTCTCTCTATGAGCCTTCAGGTGGTGCTTTCTCTCTATGAGCCTTCAGCAGGTGCTTTCTCTCTATGAGCCTTCAGGTGGTGCTTTCTCTCTATGAGCCTTCAGGTGGTGCTTTCTCTCTATGAGCCTTCAGCTGGTGCTTTCTCTCTATGAGCCTTCAGCTGGTGCTTTCTCTCTATGAGCCTTCAGCTGGTGCTTTCACTCTATGAGCTTCTAGCAGGTGCTTTCTTTCTATGAGCCTTCAGCAGGTGATTTCTCTCTATGACCCTAAAGCAGGTGTTTTCTCTTTGACCCTTATGCAGGTGCTTTCTCTTTATAACAAGAGAAAGCCTTCATAACCTCCAGTTCAGATCGGGGTAAATCTATGCTCTTGTGTTTAAATCTGACGTGACGTGTGTTGCTCGGTGACTTGGGCCTATACTTTCAAAAAAAGTTGAGAGATCGTAAGTTCATCAGCCAATCGTTGACGGCCTTTCAAGCAAAATCCACCAATCATAGACAAGAAAATAGAGCGTAAGTACTTACGTTCACACTCTCTGTTGTGGTTGAGAACAAACCTGCCGCCGGCCGACAACAGACGCCCGTTGCCGTCGCCTTCAGTAAATCCCTGCCATCACATCTTCTTGTTAAGGTGCATTAAGAAATATTTATTTGTGTTTTATTAAAAATTGCATTTTATTTTGTTCACGAGCTAGGCTTCAACCATGAATTAATTTCTCAAATTTCTCAGACTTTCTCATTGTAGAAAATTCCTGTCTTGTTTGTCCTTCCTACAGAATTTGAACCTTTGAATTCTTAAATAAACTCTTGTCGAAATTATAAGTAAATGTTTATTTTTTTGGAATTTGCTGAAAGTACTAGGTTTTTCGCGTTGCCAAATGAGGATATTGGATATCTAAGTTTACATCGTTTGTTAAGAAGAGGAATGTATTGCAAACGCCGCATTTCTGAATATTTGACGAAAATTATTTGTACAAATTAAGTAAAGGTAGCGTTTGGTTCTCCGTCACTAATTTTATGGTTCACCTTAATGTTATTCTAAATTCAGATTAGCAGTTATCATCAACCTTTATTTTAATGTTAACCTGTTCTGGCATTTTAACGTGTTAACGTTTTACGGCTTTATACTCGAGCTCCTAAAGATGCACCAGAATATTGTGCAATTCTTTGAGATCCCTCTAAGTTCCAATGCTTGAGAATGAGAACTGTACGTTTGTAATAAATTTTGTTCTCTGTATAATGGATAATATATGTTATAATATAGTATTTCGTCTCATATATTGCAGCCGCTCTGACCGCGTGATGATCACAACGTTGACTGCGGATGAAGTTCATCCCGTCGCTGGATTCCAGACTGCGGATGAGGTTCTTCCGCAACTATATGACTATCGTTAACATGAAAACTCTTGTTTTGTGAACCTGGAAAGTTATTTAGTCAAGACCAAACATTGTTTTCGCACTTCAACGAAGTGTTCTACTCAACAATTCTGGCTCTCATTGCGCCGGCCGGAAGGATAACAGCCGTATATTGTGGTAATATTCCAGGAGAATGTAATCGGGAAATTACGAATGTACCACTTGTTTGCTTGGAGTTGGTATATTTTTTCATACTTTCAACGCTACTTTGTTATTAATACGATTAATTTCATGCAACAGCAGTCAAAAAATGGAATAATATTATTGAAATATGTGATAAAATATTTTAAATTTCTGTGCTGTAGTTTCGGTCGACAAATGTTGTTTCAGTATTTCTCAGCTGCCATTTATTTTCCATTGAGTTTTCGCATATTTTGGAAATTTGAATAGTTTGTGAAGTTGTCATCTTCTCTGCCTAGTAATACCGTATATATTCAATAGAATATTAAGCTTGAAGGTTTTGGTTTTGTGATAATGTTATTACTTCGTTTACTCATGTAAATTTAAGTTCATTGTACAGTTTCTGAATTTAAAGTGCGTCTGTTTTTGTAATCACTATGAAGCTAAAAATATCTATCAGAAATGAATATGTATTTTATGAATTTTTTCTGCCATATGCATTATTTATTTTATTTCCTACTTTTACAATTAAGGCTCTTTGTCGCGATTGTGATTTTGTAATTTGTTATTGTATATTTCCGTTAATTACAATACTGAAATAATTTTGTGTTTCTTACGTATTTTCTGTGTGTCAGCGATTTACAAATATATTTATGTGCAATTTATCCTCAACTTTTTTCTTGTTATATCCTATTCTATCTTGAAGTTTTTACAAACATACAAAAAATGTCCCATCCATTTTATGTGTCCAAACAAAGTTTTTATACACACGTAGCTTGGCTGCCGAAAAACTGCATGAATTTTCATGTTCGTTAAATAGATAAAAATTCCTTTAATAAATATCTCTGTTTTCATGTTCCATGTATGCTAGTTTCTATTTTTATCATATCTCTAATTAAATTATCCAAAATATGACTGGTGCAGGGACATGTTATGCTATTTTCGGTGCTAGTTTTCCTGGTCGACTCGGCGATCGCTTTCATGAGGAAAAAAATACACGAGGAAAACTTAAATATAATTCTCAAATTTGCCGGAGGTAGATGAAAAAAAAAGGATTTTCCTAAGTAGGATGTTACTGCAGGAGGCTTGTGGCTCTCAGCTGGGCTGTGCTGGACCTTCATAGCTGAGACTGGACTGAAGTGCGTGAACGCTGTGGTCGCAAAATATTGTGTTTTTGACTATATTGAGTTAATCAAAATATATTGAGTTAATCAGATTATATGGAGTAAATCACAAAATATTGAGTTAATTGGACTATATTGAGAAATTCAGAACATATTATTGAGAAAAGCAGAACATATTAAGTTAATCAGACTACATGAAATTAATTAGAATATATTGAGTTTATCAGCTTATGTTGAGTTTATCAGCTTATGTTGAGTTTATCAGCTTATGTTGAGTTTATCAGCTTATGTTGAGTTTATCAGCTGAAATATTGTACCTCAGCTTATGAGTGAGTTAAAGTAACGTTTTTAAACTAACCGAAGTTGCGTTCTGTGATGTTATAACTTTCCTCAGGGCTAAATCGCATAGAGGGAAGTCTTTATTCTATCGTACTAATAAGTGTTGATCGATGTTGTTATAGGAACTAATAATGACTTTTAATATGTATTCAGTTCCAATCTAAAAGCCCAAAAACATGAATAACAAATATTTTTTGCCGATGAGAAGAGAAAAGATTACAAACATCCTATCAAAATACGATAATGAACTTTACCCTCTACCGCCTGACATGAGTGACACTGTGACCGGAGCAAAATTGTCACAAGCCTACCCTAAAAGTATACGACGTTAGTGGGCGCAAAATAACTTGCAGTGATGGTTGCCGCCACGTACGACAACTTTAATATGTTCTCTGTTGCGTACAAACGTCCTCAGGTTGCTAAACTCAATAGTTTACGTATAATTTAAGTTAAAAGTTATGTTTCCAGAGGAGGGTTAAGTCAATAGAGAAATTCATCGATGATGGATACTTGTCGTGCAATTTTTTTCTGCTACTTGGCTTAGCTAGTCAGTTTATTCATTGAGATGAACAACTTGCTAAAATATATTGTGTTTCAGAGATGGCAATAAGAGTGAACGTAATATTTTGGCTGATGTGCGTCTTAGCTTGGCAGCACTGCGAGTCATCGAACAGGTGTGTGTTTGTTCTTACTTTGCTAGTGACGAAAGAGCTCCACATTTTCATATGGTCTTATTTTACGTTAATATTCAGAAGTTTATGAGATGATTACGATTACAGAATCACTATTACCTAATGTTTTAATACCTTGTTCAATAAAATGTGAGTTCTTCACTCGCGCGATGAAATCTTAAAACGCCTGAAGTGTCTCAGTAATGACTTAACACTAAATATTGGCCAATTTTTCGTGCAGAATCTCAGGTGACATGTGCCTCTGGTCCAGCCTCAGAGGAGGCGACTCCGTCTACGAGATCGTCGAGCACAAGATGCAATCAAGAATGGATTTGTTAAACCAATACGCATGGCGCCCTGGTATTTACAAGCATACGAAGAATGGTAAAAGTGTCATGGATTACACTTCCTCCGCGAAAACCATCTCAACGCCTGGTAAATTATGGGAAATTAAACTGAACGATGTCATCCAAAATAAGTCAGTTCATTGCGCGGGCAGTAAATGCACTTCTTTTAACACTAGAAATGGAAGAAGAACGAATATTACTTCAATTAATTTTCCATCAACCCATCTAGAGCATCCAATAAAAGCTCAGATGTCCCTAAAAGAGGAAAATAATTTGGACAGAGATACATTTTTAGACTGCTTTCTGTTATCTCAAGATAATTACTGGGATCAACCACAAGCGTCTGACAGAAATAGCCATTTTCGAAACTACCGCCTATCTGATGTAATTGACATGAAAACACGGCAGCCTTTGGAAAATTTCACCTCATCTGATGGAATTGTGTTGCGAGTTTTGCATGAAACCAGCGGATCTACATTATTACACGTTGTGTTCCAGACCTGGCAATACTTTACATTCGGTGCTCATCTACGATGGTGGCTTGAAAAATTGCAACCTGGACGCATTGCGGTGCTGACCGTACGGAGGATAGGCGTTCCTGGACTATGGTTTATTGAAAAATATCTGAAAGAATCGGGATCTCTGTTTGTCGACACGGTTCCCACCACCAATATGTGGACTTGGGCCTGGGTGGTAGGAGGTAGAACCTTGATTGAGTCAACTGCCAAGTACAAGAGCGACTTATTCGCTCATAAAATATTTTCCTTCGCAAATAATGAAGCCAAACACAATAAAAATCAAATTCTCGAAGATAAAAAAATTGTCGCCTTTGAATCTAAATTAAGTCGATCTGGACAACATCGCATGCGTGGAAATCTTACACTGCAACCGCAAATACACAGATATTTTAATAATCATAGTCCAATTACAAACAACAACATGAATTTCTTCACCGATCAAATGAAGATGAGAGAAAAACTTTGTGATTCCTGCGAGGGGCTGGGCGAGTTCTGTTCGTATATTTTTCACTCAGAACTCCTAAAACGCATCAATTCTCCCCAAGAAAATTCCGGACCAAAAATCGCGATTGTCGTTCTGGCGGGAATTCGTGTAGAATACATTCTACACACTCTGACTCACCTCTTCTCGTCTATAGGTGTTGACAAGAAAAACGTGGTGGTAATGGTCGGAAGATCTTTCAACGACAACAGCGTGAATAGAAACGTGCTTCTTCTTTTGAATTCTTTGACAATTCCATATCAGATTACGCCAGACTTTGAGATACTGCTGAGCCTTTCTGCTACATCGTTAGGAAAAAGTTTCTACTATTATAAATCGGCCTTTAAACTGGCTTTGGAATATTACTCAGCAGATTATAAATATTTTGCATTACTTGATGAAGATGTCGAGGTTTCCAAAGATTGGCTACGGTATTTACAATACACGGCGCCTCTCCTAGACACAGACACCTCCCTTTGGTGCGCCACGGGCAGCGGAGGAGTCCTACCTGCAGGCAAGGACCCAAAACGTGTGTACCGCGCGCAGCGTCAACCAGGTTGGGGTTTCATGGTGACCAGGGCAGTTCTTGAAGCAGCCACGAGGCAAATGTTAACGGGGGATGTCGCCTTGTATGATATGTGGCTCTTGAATACCTTTTCAAAGGGAAGGGAGTGTGTCTTTCCAGAGGTAGCGCGTTCAAGGCACTATGGAGTTGGCATCAATACGATACCTCAGGTTCATCATATTTATAGCCTAGAGGTTACTTTGTACCAGGGACCTCCGCTTAAAATGACTCCGTTAATTCAACTTACCCGCGAAAATTACAGGAAGAAAATAGTCAAGGAAATTTCTAGCGCTGAAGTTTATTCCGAAAATCCCTGCAAATCGAATTTCCTAGCCAAAACTGCTCAGCACGGCAAAGTTAGCCTAGTTTTTCCGTTTCTTCTCAATAGTAGCACAGATTTTTTTAATTGGACATTATTGGCCGAATGCATTGGTTTGTACGGATATTCTCCACCTCATGCCCCATATTTTGCCGTGCCCTTGACACTGCCGCTGAATAATACCCTGTACATAATTGGTGTTCCGATATCACCGTTTACTGAACTAATTCACAAAAACTTCACGCTGTGGACACCAACCTTTTTGGAAGACGGCTCGACTAAATTTTTCTATTCACTTCCTCGTTTTCTCAATCATTCTCTCACAAAATTAGAAAATCATGTATTCGTACCTGCGAAAACGTGATCACTTATTCGTACATAGTTTAGAAGCGACTAGCATCTTTAATTATCGACAAGGAGACGCGCCTTGAATACGTGATTAAAATGTCATGCCATATGTCGGGCAAGGAGGCGAACATGTGTCATCAACCTGACTTTCAACTTTAACACTTGCAGTGAATTGATTTGGTACAAGTTTCGTGATTTTGTTTACTTGGTGCTTTATAATTACACTATTCGTGGTGAGAGCGTGTAATTTTTCCTTAAAGTCCTAATTTACACCTTCTTCCAACCAAAATGAATTTTAAGTAGATAAGTCAACGATCTTACTTCGTAAAAGTTTTCACATTTTTAACGGAAACCTAACCTAAAAATCTAACTCAACATCGCTGTAGGGTTCACAGAAAATTATTTTCGGCCTACCTGCGTTGACAGGAAGGTCGAAATTCTGATACAACATCGTGGCGGGAAACGTATATAATGCAACAGGTAGGTCGAAAATATAACCCAACTTGGTGGTAGGAAAAGTAATGCGACAGGCAGGCCGAAAATATGACGCAACATCTTGCTAAAAAATCTGAAATAACGGGAAAACTGACGAATAACACAACAGAAAGGCTAGAAATATCAAGTATAATTAGGATGAAATATTTTGAGAATCGAAATTTCATCAACGCGGCACCCTGGAACAAATATTTTTTCAGGAAATATTGCTATCATTTTAAAAATTTTGAATCGTACCTCAATAGCGCACTTACGTATTTTTATGCTAAAGTCAGCATTTTCCATCAAAATAATAATCATATTCACTTTTCATTTTTCCGCTCTTACTCCAATCTCGTGCGCTTTCTATTTAACCTTTAATTTCTTCACTTCTTCTAATCGACCCTTTTTCACTCGCTGTAATCGTCTCTAACTTTACTTGTTCTACGGGACACTATTTAAATCTCGATCTACTTCACTCTTCCTTTACTGGTTTTACTCGACTCTCCCTAAACTCGTTTCACTCGACTCATGGTTCAGTATTTCTTTTTCTTACTCATTCAAATCGGCGCTTGACTTATTCGTTCTACGTAACTCTCACCTCACTCGTTCTACTCAACTCTCACCTCACACTTTCTACTCAACTCTCCCCTCACTCGTTCTACTCAACTCTCTCCTCACTTGTTCTACTCGACTCTCCCCTCACTCGTTCTACTCAACTCTCTCCTCACTTGTTCTACTCAACTCTCCCCTCACTCGTTCTACTCGACTCTCCCCTCACTCGTTCTACTCAACTCTCCCCTCACTCGTTCTACTCAACTCTCCCCTCACTCTGTCCCCTCATCTCCCCTTGCCTGGAGAGAAGACCCTCAAGTGCTGCTAGCAAGACTCATCGCCGCTGCGAGTTGTGCGGAGTTGCAGTGCCAACACCTCGTATGTGGGAGGTGCGCTGGGGAAGAGCAAATAATATCCAGTTTATTACAGATAACATTACTGAAAAGTTCTCAGAAATTGGTATTAAATAGCACTTTTCCATTGTAATGCTATTTTAAATCTAAAATTACTTTAGAAAGAATCACAGAAGACATAGAAGATGATATATTTTTTATTTTTTCTTCTGTAGCGTATTCTTCTAAGAATGAAGACAAGTCGCTCAGTTACTTAATTGGTATATTTTCTTCTGACAACTCAAATGACTGTGCTAAACTATTTGAAACAAACTAATGAGACATGTTAAAAAATGTTCTAGAAATATATATGAAATTAATTAATTTTTAGCTGGTCAATTCGACATCGAGTCATCGCATAGCCTACTTAGGTCTCACTTCAGGATTTATTCAAGATAAAAAATTTTGACTACTAAAAAGCTAACCTGCCTGTCGCGCGCCATGCCCGCGCCAAAGATGGCCGGCTCAATGGGACCAGACATAGAACCTGATGAAGGTGCAGGTCCTCAAATAAGTTACTTGGGTGAGTCTTTGGCCTTAACTGAGTTTAGAAAAAGTGTAAGCTTATTAATTAGCAGAAGATCATGCAGGATATTATTAATTAATGTTATAAATGACCCATGGGTTATGCTAGAGACTACGTTATCAAGCTTCTGCCAGTCACTAAGCATCAGTTCCGTATTGTACGTTACCTTCAACATCCCATACCACGCAGTGAAATTGGAAGTAGAGTACTTAAAAAAGCAAATAATAGCGTTGACTGAGAAAATGAAGTAATTTTCTGCATTTTATCCTGTAAGTGTAGCAACTCCTCTCTCCGTAGTGTCATCGACTGAATTTATTATATTACGGGTGAGTAGTTATCTGTTTACATTTATCGTTTTAAATCCCAATAATTACCGAATTTTTAACTCGTTATTCGCAAATTTCCTATTCAATGTTTTTGTAAACATATTACGTGAGTGAATATTACGAATGAATAATATTCCTGGTTGCGACGACAAATAATTTAAATTAATATCAATTTTTTTATAGAGTGAATAATATAGTGTTTTATAGAGTGTTTTATAAGAAGTTGAGTCAGGGTGATTTGTTCTTTAAAACGCATTCAGTACAGTTAAGCTGTCGGGCATTTAGATGTCATTTACCACACTTGTAAATAATTTAAAATCAAGCGACATTATTGTTCTGCAAGACTTAAATTCGAGGTCTTTAACTAAAAAACATAGAGTCACACCTTAAGTGAAACATTTCTTGGCTACCGCTCTTACTTAGGAAGAACCCACAAATAGACTAAATGTTTCAGGATAGAAGAGAATTTTCATTTAGCAGTTCTGAAAAATTATAAATTAGCATAAGTTCCGCGTGCATTTCGAATTATCTCACTGCAATCCGATGAATGTTCAACGTGGGAAAAGCACACAAAATAATTTTGACTCCACCTACTGAACTTTCTGTAATTATATTGTGTTTTTTTTTATGTTTAAAGTCTGACGAGTTTTGATAATTTTCATAAAAACGCAAAACGATCTGCGCTTGTAAAAGATGACGAAACAAAAAAAAAATCATGTTGTTATATTGAAAATCTTCTATCATGTGACTGGAGTAAAACGAACTGAATGTAATAAGCATACAAGAGTAATTATCCATTTACCGAACGTAATTATTCAGCCACTTTTAAAGTTGAAGAGTAATAATAGCTAACTGTTACCGCACTTGGATGAAGATTTTTGATATGAAATTTTTGAATAATATGGGGTTCTAATGATGATTGTAGTTTCGTTTCCGAGCATTGAGATCAGTAAAGCATTCTCACGTTGGCTTTTAGTTACTTGGAGACGAAAACAAATGAAAATTTTCCTGTGGATAGTAAAATATATAACTTATATATACAGAACAGATGCCTATTTAAGCGAAAACAAAATAATAATTTTCCTATACCTGGTCATTACTACAAAACTGATACCCATTTCGAGGCTATTCCATGATGGTAGTTCTGGCCATATCCACCATTTGAACTAAATAAAATCTACCCTCTAGCTAACCATTACTACAGAACTAATGCTCGTTTCCAGGCTATTCCTTGATGGCACTTCTTGCCGTGTCCGCCATATGGACAAAATAAAATCTACCCTCTGGACAACCATTACTACAGAACTAATGCTTGTTTCCAGGCTATTCCATGTTGGCAGTTCTGGCTTTGTCCGCCATCTGGATCACAGTGTTCTCAGCATCCCCCGGTGTGATGCCGCACGCTGATCCCGTCTACGACTTCATCATTGTCGGCTCG
>NW_025937186.1:0-711 GCF_000764305.2 Hyalella azteca
AACACTGGAGGGATACAGCAAATTGTGCAATGTGTACAGTGCAATGAGGGTTTGTAAGTAGGCATTAATTTCAACATATGCAAGAAAATTCACTTGTCACAAGTTACTTAAGCACATAATTGATTGTTTTAGGCATGCATTGACAATATTTGATGCAGATAACTTGGCTACATTATAATATGACATACAGTATTTAATAAAAATAGAAACTGTCTTGAAATAGACAGTTTCTATTTCAATTTGAAGGAGGTTGTACCATCTGCAAGAGCAGCCCTCATCCACGTAATTGTCGGACTGCTGGGCTCGGAGGCGTGTACTCAATGAGGCGTGTACCTTGCTTATCTAAAGTGCATGGCAATTTGGACAATGTCTCACTCATATCTCTCAGTAACTCAAGGCAAGCAATGCTGGAAAATATGCCGAGTTAACAACTCAATTAAATTATCATCCTTTAATTTATTAGCATTTACTGATGAGCTCCGAGAATACGTTATAGCATTGATAGATACCAGCATCATTAAATCGAATTTTCGGGTGCTGCAAGCGGCTAATTTCAAGTGACATGGCTTGATCCACTAGCACCATGTGGCATTACATGGCTTGATCCACTAGCACCATGTGGCATGACATGGCTTGATCCACTAGCACCATGTGGCATGACATGGCTTGATCCACTAGCATAATGTGGCATGACATGGCTTGATCCACTAG
>NW_025937187.1:0-766 GCF_000764305.2 Hyalella azteca
TTGAGCCCCCCTCTCAGCCCCCCGAGGTGGCGGGGGTTAAGTGCATCGCACTCTACGCATACACGGTAATGGTTTTAAACTTTGATACACATTCTTTATCTTGATCAATTCAATCTTGATATTGCACGCGAATAATGGAATAGTAATATTCATCTTTATTTATTTAACCTTAACATCCATCTTATTTAAACCTGAATATTCATCTATATGTATTCAACAACAAATTTCAGTGACAAGCCAAAGATCCACGAGTGATGACATTCCCGGGCTTATTATTCATTGTTCACAAATGACTTTACTGCAAACCTCCAACATATTCAGTACAGTCCAATACTTCACCAATACATTCAGTCACATTTAGTCAGGACTCAGGACGCTCAATTCTCCGACTCATTCAATATGGCTGCCCCATAAATCATTCTTATTCATTCAATTTAATATTCTTACATGAAATGAATGGAACAGAATACCTACGTGCAACGCGCTGGACCAGCTTTCGCTCCATTTAAGACTAATATAAAGGTCATTTTTCTCTAATTCGATCCTTCCATCCATTTTTTAAGCTCTATATTAGTTAATATTATTAATACAGTAAGGACAATTTTAGCGCATTTTCTCATTTATGGAAAAATGGCGCTATTGTTTTTGTCATGTCTGTCCGCCTGTCCGCCTGTCTGTCTGTCTGTCTCTCTGTCCGTCCGTGACTTCACGTTTTCGTCGACGAGAAAATGCGCTCTCTGTCACTCACTGCAGTGAGTACTGAGTT
>NW_025937188.1:0-51574 GCF_000764305.2 Hyalella azteca
GTGCTCACCGTGCAAGATTTGGGATGGCAGCAACTGGATTTTGCTCAGTGTGCCATGTGGGAGACACAATAGATCATTTCATATTAAGCTGTACTAAGTTCACTGGCCCAAGAGCACTATTCATGAGTGCGGTGACTGCACTGGGACTTCCTTGGGGTCTGCAAGCTGCCCTGGGTGCGGGTGTCACCAGCAAGCAGCGTCATCAAATTTTCTCATACCTGCGGCACTACTTGCAGCAATGTGGAGTGGTTGCTCAGATGTAACTTGTAATCAATAATTGAATAGGCCCTCACTATTGCCTGATCCCTAATATTGAGTCAAACCTAGTTTGTTTTATTTATTTAGTATTATTATTATTTTTATTTTATTTTATTTTTTTTTCCACTGACTCCAATCTTGCATGTCTACATATCTTCTATTGGTTGGTCTAGTTTTGCATGCAGCACCATGATGTCATGATGCTACTCTACGTCGCTGCAAAGAGGCATGTTGCACCATCTTGCATGCTCCATTTTATTATTTTTTTTTATTTATACTTATTATTATTATTATTTTTTTTTTCTTCTACATTCTGAAGCATGTGACAAGTGTCCGGTACTAGTTGATGACACTTCCCTGCCTGGAGTGCTCTGGCTTGTGGCTGGGCCCAAGCTTTCTCCTGTTGCCCCCAACTAATGACTGAGATCAGGCTGGGCAGTGCATTAGCACTCGAAGCCTTCAAATCCAAATCATCATAACGTGTTTCTCGCGCCGTTAGATTCATCGCGCTGCGTTGGTTCTAGTGGTGGCTGGGTTATGTCGGATAACTACGTATATTAGTTTTGACAGCGCTCAGGTTGAAAGTAATTTGTCCCGTCAAGGTTTCAACTATTGAACTAACATGAGATTGGTTAGCAAATGGGATCGAATTTCGTGATTGGTGAGTTGTATGTGTAATGTGTGGAGTGCTGAACTTGCTGAAGCTGAAGCCAGTCTGTGTCAGTTGTTACGGACTCAGTCAGACATGTCACCTGCTGACCTGCTGAACCTGAATGTCAGTGTCAACAAATATCGCCTTATATCGGTTATTTTGTCATAGCAATTTCACCATTCGTTCAGAGTTTTTAGAAGACAGACTTCTCCTTTTCTCCTTAAAAACTTAGAATTACATGTACTTGGTGAATGGCATGATGGTGATGATTTGATGGTGAAACCTTTTACTGTCACTCGCAGGCTGACAAACCACAGATTTTTAGAATCAGTTCATTTTTAATTTCCTCATTTACTTGAAATTTAAATCAATTTATTATGTATGATAATGCTGATATCCATGAAATGATCCTTAAATACTTTACCAGTCTACTCATAGTGGCAAAGCAGAGAGTTTTTTAGACTCTCCCTCAAGTTCATTTTTGAGTCCTATAAGTAGACCAGTAAAGTATCATGCATAGTGGCAAAGCAGAGAGTTTTTTAGACTCTCCCTCAAGTTCATTTTTGAGTCCTATAAGTAGACCAGTAAAGTATCCACTATGCAGAGGGTGGATGCAGCGTCGCCAATATATGGATTTTTAAGCCCAAAGCGTCGCCGGCCATTTTAAAGTTGCGTCGCCGGGTAATTTTTAATGAAAAGCCATTTATGCTGAGTAATGACGAACTATTTACAAGCCACGAACTTAGTTACAAGGTTGCATGCACATGTTACCCCAAATAACTAATTTTACCCTAAAAACAGTCCGATTGTACAGCAAGTGTCAACTGAACATGTAATAAAGCAGTCTGACCGTTCTAATGTGACCGAAACTACGCAATCAAAAAAACGTTGTTTACATTTTTTGCGCGAACTCATCACAACTGATTTCCGGACAAGCTTCGCTGCATCGTATTCCATCCAACGCACCGGAAACCTTACTTTTTTTCTAAATAGTTGGCCGAAGACTGAGAAATATATTAAATGCAAGAATTTCAATCTAAATGTGTCGGCATGATCTTCTGAAGGCGAAAATTTGGCTACTGAAGCATCGCCAAAGATCTTGCAATATTCATCCACTCTCTGCAGTCTGCACAGTGGTAAAGTATCATGGATACCAGCATTGTCTTACATAAGAAATTGGTTTAAGTGATCTACTTATACTATGTCTTATAATTATTAATTAATAGGACTCAGAATGAACTGGAGGAGGGAAGGGAGAGTGTTAAAAACTCTCTGCTTCTGAAGTTCTGCTATGCCAGGCACTAGCCACTAGGCACTAATCTCTATCATGACTACCGTCTACCGTATGGCATATGTTACGGTAGTTGGTATGTACGTAATGTGACTATGTTTAAGCATTTGACGATTTGTGTTCTCAATAGGACAACCCAGTGCACAGTCATTGTTATATAGCTAGTGTCTTTTGATTAATTATAGCCACTCAGTCATGGGTAATTTATATCATCATTCAAACTTGTGTTGACTACATCACTGTTATCTTGGAAGATTACTTACAAATAAAAACAACATTCTGCCAAAACAGACAGTGATGTGCTCTGAAAAACTACCATTGCAAATTATTTTGACCTCACACCTCAGTGACACATATTTTAATAAGGTTCAGATTATTTGCACTTTTAACGTATAAATGACTCATGACTGTCTGATAACGTATAGCATGGCAAACTCCTTGCACTACCGGTACTTGATCATTTGTTACAAATTGTTAGTGATGATGATTTGTACTTGCAAGTTTTAGACAATATAAAAAATTTAAAAATACTCAAAAAAAACAAGTAGTAGAATTGAAATTTACTGGCAAATAACTGAACTTCACAGGAAAGCAAGCACAATTCAATGGATTAACATGTAAAAGGTCAGATGAGTAATTATAGATAAATAAAAAAATATAAACTTATATAAATACTTACTTTATAATGAATGACAGATGAACCTATGATATATTTGTGAGAGTTGATCTGTATGTATTAGATTTGATATGAAGGTACTTGCAAGTACATAATTATCTTATTGTATCATATGGAATATTGAATTTTATGGATGAGATATGTTGAAAGCAATATTTCATGATAATATTGAACTCAAGGAAAGTGAGCTTTGCACAATGCTTTCTATCTTGACTAATAGGAACTGCAACCAGCAATCTTCTTGTAAATCAAGAGTTTATAGTCCAAGACTAAAAACAACCCATGGCAATAGTTGTTAGAAAAAACTTATCCATTAAAAACTTATCTATTCATTACTAGGCCTCTAACTTATTCTACGGACATTTCAGATCTTTTATAAGGCACTGAAATTAACAAAAGTGACCATAAGATATTTAATTCACAGCAAAGTATATTTTGGGTTTTTAAATAGGCTTTCTGGAGCATAATTGTTATTTACAGTCTTTTGTAATGCAATCATTTATTTACAGCCATGGATCTGTTTTGTTGAAGAATCTTGTCATCCCTTTGCTGTCATTGTTTGAAATTGGACATATGATGCCACCATGAGCAGTAAATTTGAGAAGGTAATCTAATGCTTTTTCAACTTATGTTCTGTTGATTTTTATCTTAGATTGATAGATTATTTCTTGATTGAATATAATGTGCATCATTATGGTATATCATTTATTTTTGAAGGTTTCACAAATTGACTTCTTTTTGGATACCAATTTTAAATTATTCATTATTTTTAGAATGAGCCATATATATATGCTACTGCTTTTAAAGAAGTATTTCAAAACTAGAAGGGAAATTCTAGATTCCAAATAAGATGTTCACTTTAAGTATGAAAGACCTAAGGAAATTGAATTAATTGAGAGACGTATGGTTAGAAATGATACACTAGTACTTATGGTTAGAAATGACTAATTTCTTGTCAAGGATCTCAAAAAACTACCTAAAATATATGAGGTATTATCAATGAGGTGTATCACTAATTCTACCAGTATATAAGCAAACCTGTACTCTGCACAGATTTGTTGCTTAACACAGGATACGTCTTACAAAACTCTTTGTTTTTGAGCTTTTTACAACACTTCTCTTTAACTTCACTTCTTGTTGTTTGTTTGTTTGTTACAAATCTTATAATCAATACCGGTATTTAACACACTTCTACCTCTCCAATCGATCTGAAATTTTGCACTCTAGTGTATAGTTGGAGACAATGCATGAATCAATTGAAAGAATGAATAATTTTGAAGATTTAGAAAATTATATTTTTTAATATTGAAAAAATTGAAAAAATAATTTTGTCTGCTACATATCTTATAATTGATATTTAACTCTGATCTGAACCTGTCCAATCGATCTGAAATTTTGGACACTTCCGTAAAGTCAAAGACAATGCATGAATCAATTGACAGAATAAATAATTTTGAAAAATTTAAATTTATTTTAAATTTAAAAAATAAAATTTAAATTTTTTTTTATATATTCGATAATAAAATTAGAAATTCATTGTACATGTGTAACATTGGAGACACTGGATTCTTCGGAAGTGTTGTCTTTAAAAAGTAATTTTTAAATGCATATTTTTTATTCTCATGTGAATGGTAAAAAAACAAAAGAGGTTATCAATCTTGTGAACTGCAATTGTATTTTTAAATATAATCAGTATATATATATATGATCAAAGAATTCCACAATTCACCTACAAAAACTATTATATCATGGTAATAACCTATTATAGTCAAATGGGGTAAGACAGGATCACAGGCTTCATGGGGTAAGAAAGGACCAGCCCATGGCATGCATTCTAATTTCACTGAATTTAATTTGTTAAAAGAATAGGTTAGAGCTATCATTGCCTGTCATTTCAGTGTTAGTTTCAACCCTCTTCGGCAAATATTGAATTTCTGGCTATTTTTTAAAGACAACCTATCTAAAGAAGGGTCACAAAATAGTTAACCCTGTTTGGGAAATAAGCTCTGTCTAATGACAAAAAAATTTTTGGCCAAGTTTGTGGATGTAGGCAGGTAACCTTAAGTAATAGGCAACTTTTGAGATATACTAGGCATTCCTACCTGCTACCATCATTGCCTGACATCTATTCTAAAATGGGGTAAAAAAGGACCAGTCATGGGGTAAGACGGGACCACTAAATGATCCTGTTTTACCCCACAAGTGGTCCTATCTTACCCCACAAATGGTCCTGTCTTACCCCACAAATGGTCCTCTATTACCCTACAGTTTATCAAAAATAGTTTTTAAATGAATATATTATAGTGTAGTACATGGAGTATTTTGGTCAAAATTTTTATCTTTTGCTCAAACTTCATTATAATTTGTTAGCTTTATTAATTAAAGAAATTTAGTGCACTATTTTAAATTGCATCAAAGGGATACAGAAAATAGGGATGTCTCTTCCCATTAGTGAGCTGCAGAACTAGTATGTGCAAGATTGGCAGGGGAAAATCATTGTGTGAAACATGAAAAATAATTATGATCACAACTCTGAGAGAGGGCATGAGCTATGTTTGAAGAACCACAAATGCAGTTAGCAAGAAAACACATGACGTCTGACACTTATGTTATTATCCATTGGTTTTATTACCAATTTGATAAATTTTCAGACAATGACACTAATGAAATATACATGAAGCATTTAGCAGTTCTCTACAATGAACCAAAGCCAACCCACTTTTACTATGCTTAACAAAGTTTTCTCATTACAAAAACTGCAATGTGACTGATATTAGAGTTGACTTCCCACTACACAAAACAGTAACAAGTGGTTGTTTAATCAAATAATGTGTTTCTAGATTGATAATATTGAATATCAGATTTGTACTGTTATTAAAAACCTTGTAACATAAGAATTGCCAGTTGGTCCTGTCTTACCCCATGCCTGGTCCCATCTTACCCCAGTGGGGTAAGATGGGACCAGCTCTCTTTTTTTAATCTGTACAGAAAACTATGTTAGATGCAAAACGTCTGAGATGTAGCTTAGAAGCCCATTGCATATATACACCTTGTGATAGGTTTAGGGTTTTTAGTTATTCTTGGTATAGATGCTACAGGCTTGTTAGTGATTTTGGTCCTGTCTTACCCCATCTGACTATAATTAACTTCTTCCACTAAATTTTTTATATTGCTCTTACCTTTAATTATTACTTATCTTGACATTGATTCACAGTTATGGATCTCTTATCCAGCAATTTTGTTCCAGCACCCAA
Organism: Hyalella azteca; assembly: GCF_000764305.2. Taxonomy (NCBI): domain Eukaryota; kingdom Metazoa; phylum Arthropoda; class Malacostraca; order Amphipoda; family Hyalellidae; genus Hyalella; species Hyalella azteca. Next base: position 6,132 of record NW_025937188.1, read on the forward strand.
AAAGATTTAGAAATTCACTATCACTGAATTTAATGGCAGAGATCTCCTGGTGCTGACAACTTAAAACTGCTTATAGCTTGTGCACTTTACACTAACAATCTTGGATCAATACAACATCATATCCATTTAACTTTCTTAGATATAGAATCCACAGTATCTTAATATTTTTCTAGATAAATAAAGTTTTCCTTTTCGGATTTTCGCACTGCATATCAAATGTATTGAAATTAACTTTTCAAAAGTATCAAAAATCTAAGTATCAAAATTAACTTTTTCATTTGCAAATTTTAAGTCACAATCAGAATGTTCTGGTGAATTATACCAATTAAAAATAATCTCTTGTTTATGGTGAATTTTTCTTCTTCACAATGCTTCTCTATGTAAGTGTAATTTTTTATCCATTATGTGCAGCTCAACAAATACGTCGGCGAGTTGAAATGCATCAAGCAGCAATTGATCAACACTCCTATGTTGGATAAACTTTTGGATGCTGAGATTCTTTCACGCGAGAAGATTATGAGGAACTTTGCATTAGAAAATAAGAGGCATGAGGTGAGTATTTTAATATACATTTATGTGTTATTTCTTATTTATTAATGAAATTCTATACTTTCTTTATGATTGAAGGCTTTTTCTTGCATAAGTGTCAATGTAATTTGAATAATTATTGAGATTTAGGGTCTTCTGGTTTTGAAATAATTTCCTCAGTGGCTGGCAATGTCTTGATAGACTTGCACCTGTGAATGGTATGCTAGTTTGAGCACCTGGACAGTGAACAGACAAGACTGATTTGATTTTACATTTGGATTGCAAGTCAAGCTGTTGAACGAGGGTAGGTAATCACATGTAATAAATGTCAATCAAGCATTCTCAGTCCAAATGATAATTTTTCTGCTAATATGTTATATCTGTATGTTGACTTCAACTTTTTTATATTATTTATTTATTAATCTTATAATAAATAATTTTTTTATTTATAGTCTGAGTGTTGCATGGTCTGTTCTGCAACATCCAGTCATTTGTCTCTTTAACTTCTCACAGTTGTTGAAGAGCATTGCTAAGGTGCAGGAGATCTTGACAGAAACCAGTCAGCAGTCATTCAGACAGCATCTTGAAAAGCAAATGGCATCCCTTCAGGAGGAAGTTGATCTTATTCAAATTGGGTCCCCTGGAGTGGAACTCCCTGCTGATGAATTCAAGAAGAGGCTTATTGAATGTGAAGAGACGATAGCCATCACCATCTACAAACTTGAGGTATTTCATTACTACTGTTTGAATCATTCAAGATTTACATATGAATCATTCAAGATTTATATAAAAAAATACATTATTAATCTTCATACAGAGGCGGCGATCCATCGTGGCCTGGGACTGCTATGTCCCAAACAAATACTAAGGATACTAAGGAACAATTTATAAATTCATGAAAGGGTCTCACTTCTTACCAATTTCTAGTTTCTCAAAAAGTGTAACTATCACTATCAACAATGAGAGAATGCTTACTGTAATTCAGGCACAAGTTCTCCACAAAAGAATGAGAAAAGAAGCATTCTTTGTTTGAAAGTGATGTTCAATGTTCTTTGTTTTCATCCATTCTTGAATATATCTATTGTAATGAATAATGTGTAAAAGTTTGCATCAATTGAAGCTTGAAGGTTTGCGTAAAATGTAATTTTATTTACAACTGAGGTTGTATTCATGGTCTTATCATGTAATTCTCATGATCCTCCTCCACCACATAACAGATTTGCTTAAATGTCATTGCTTTGTAGCAAATTTACTCTTTTCAGCAAAATATAAAATTATTATTTTATTTTTATTATTATTATTATTTCGAACTTCGAATTTGGGCTGATATTTTTTGCAATAGACCATATAGTTTCTGAAATTTGAACCAGATTAAGAGTGGAATTCCATTTTTTTTTGTGTGTATATCATGCATTTGATGAGTTCTCACATGTACGGTAATGCACTGATAACGGCTAGTAATTCATTTGACAAGCCTTTGAAATTTGCAAATATGCAAGGATTGGTCAATGAATGAAGGAAGCCAGTTTATATATGTGTGATTAAATGCAAAGTGAGCACAATAGCATTCACTACATCCTTTTTCTTCTTAGCAATACTACGTAGGTACATGTTAGTTAAGATCTTAGCTTAAGTAAGATATTAACAATAAAGTGAAAATATTCAACTCTGACTTGATATACAACTGAAAAAATTCATATTTATTCTCAAATTTGTCTATTAATGTACCTACCCCATTCAAGAGCTAGTTGACTCGTATTGATATTTGTGTATATTTGTGATATGACTCAGCTGGTGGGTGCACGCTGGTTCTTCTACCTATGTGCTAGTAGCTGGCAGTGCATAAGATGCTAAGATGCTCTCTTTGAAAATTATCTTGATGCAGGTTTTTTGATAGTTTTTTTCAAAATATGGACTCTTGAGCACTGGCACTGCTAGCTTCTAACACAAACATGAATGGGTTTGCAATGTTTGCGTAATTTTTGGGTTCCAAGCATCTATCTTACAATATCTGACAACTTGTGAGCTTTATTAGTTGCCGCCTGAAATTGTTTAATCAGAAATGAAGTCAAATGTGGATGGAATTGCTCAACACTTTCCAATATCTGAATTTTGACAAAGTAAAAAAAATTTTGTGCTACAGTTTAACCTGATTTATAATAGTATTTCAGTACTAGTAAAGCACCCAGAACCATATAGTCATATACAGATGCCATCACCTTTGGAAACCCAGATGCTATCCAGGCACAAACATTATTTTAGTCGTTAAAGCTCAAGACTACCTTACTGTACAGGCCCAAGTGATATGTAAAAAGCTAGTTATTTCAGATCTTAGTATATAGCATCATATTTGGTTTTATGAATCTTTTAGTGAAAGGTTCACCTCTTGAAGGATTTAGATTCTTTTTGGGAGAGGTTCAAGAACTCAAATCTTTTGATAGTATTTTTACTAATTGATTCAAACTGAGTTCTCTTCATTTAAATTATATTAATTTTAGGGGTTTAAAACTTATATATGTAGCTTAAAAAAAATACCTAATTTGTTTGGACAAATATTTGGTAAAATTATTGCTAAAAAGTTAATTTTTTAACATATATCAGATGAATAAAAGAACTGTTTGTGGACAGAAACATAACCACATTCATTCATGTATCTAAATTCATTTATGTATCTTGTTGTTATTGCCTTTTTTCTAGAGTCAAGCCGCTGCAGGGAATATTCATTCCCAAACTGACAACGACTCAACAAGATCCTGAGGCTGTCAAAGAAAAGCTTGCTGCAGCTGATTTTGATCTAGATACAAGAAATCTTGCTCCAGAAGTTACCAGCCTTGATCCTGTGTCTGCCACAAATTAGGAAGCAGCTGAATCAGAAGCAGAGCAAAAATCCCTCATGATTGCTCAAACTCCTCGAATAATGCACTTTATGGTTAGTGTTTTTATCTCGATTCATCAGAAACCCAATACTCAATTGACAGACCCTGGTAACTTTTTTGTAGCTTTGTTGTAACTGAATGACATATTTGTGGTGGGGTTTTAATGTTCGTCCTGCTTTATTTATGATGGATGCTTATGATTTGACAAGAACCTACAACAGATAGTAATGATGAAGGAATAACTGGTTCAAGGAATTCATGGGGATGAGACAATCACTTTGAAATTTCAGAGAAGCAGAGACAAGTTTTATTCTGGCTTATATGCCTTGATCAGCGTGCCATAGTTTTACAATGGCAGTCAAATATATACCATATAAGTCATTTACTGGGCTTTTCGACAGTAAGATTTATCCATTTGGAACAAATTTAAGCTTAGAGCATATTTTGTTTACTTTTCTATGGTTAAAGTTGATATATTTAATAAGCATGCATGATCAATTCACCTGTTGGAAATAAAGTTTATTTACTGACATTATATGAGGAGTATTTTGTTTTAGCTTACTTCCAGTTTATCTTGAAGATATATTTGTACATTGTTGCTGTGATCATAGAACAGGTATATATGGTAGAACTGGTATTTGCTTGATAGACTAAAATTTCTGCTACTAAACTTATTTTGCAAAATAAATAGCTTCAGCTGCAACTAGTGAGAGAATAATCCAGTTTGTTTAAGCTAGCATGAAACTGATGTGCAGACACATAAAGATAAAGACTAAGAAGGAACGTGATAAATTCAGGCACTTGTACAACGTATTGTAATGTGGCCTGCACAGAGAAGAGATCTTCTATGAACTTACAAACGTAAATAAGACAGCTGACAGAAATATCTAGTTTTTGTGCAAGGCCCAAGTGAACAACTCCCTATGTAAATGTGGAAATCTAAAACTCATTATGATTAGGAAGGAACTTTTAGTATTTTGGATGCTAAAAAGATGCTCTCATGATCCTGCTTTGACGTAAGAGCATTGCTTTCCATGCTAAATTTTCAAGTGTAATTGAAAAATAATAATATTTCTTACATTTTTTTCTGTCTCTCTTGACGCTAAGCTATTGTTTTTATTTTCAATATTTATTTGTTTGTGTATGCCTTGCAGCTATAATGCCTATATTTATTATATAATGTACTGACTTAGTTAATTTTTATTTTTCTCCTTACTTTGGGTCTTGTTATGGCTTGCTCTCGCAGCTTGACTATCTAAAGAAATAGTTTCAACTGTGCCAAAAGACAGACGTACAAAAAAAGATGATGATCATAATAAATACTCTGAACAAACTGTTCACTTTCTGTAGGAAAGATTCATACATATTTCTCACAACAAAATTTTTAAACATGTAATGGTTTCAATGATTATGGTGGACCATTCCTATACTCTAGCATCTCTTTATTTAGACTCAATAATATATGAAAAAAGTTAATGTTCCAAATTTATTGCCTTTGAACTTCAATTTCTTCCTGCCATATTTGAACTTTCAAATCTCTCCCTAACAAATTTTTGCTACTCATTTTTTGTCCTAACAAGTGATGTCTATCGTTAAGTGTGTGAAAATTCTTGTTCTATCTTTTATTATGGTGATTATTATCTTATATGCTCATAACCTTATGAATATTATGTCCAGATAATATTTATTTACCTTTGAATATTTGATTTGGGTCGATGTAAGCCCAAATTGACTTGAAAGAATGACAAAATACCCAAATTCAATGGAGATAAGTTAGTTTAAAAAGAAAATTTTAAATTTGCATTATGTTTCATATCACTTTTTCGAATGTTAGTGGTCAATATATATTGTACCTATATATCTGTTCATACCTCTGTTATCATCCATGAATAGCGAAAACATGATCTTTTTTTTTTGAAGACATGAATGTTTATATAAATTTCTTGACATACTGTAGATACGGTACCTTTTAGCATTAAGGTGATGAAGATTGAAAAAATTCTTTTTTGATCAGTGTTTCATTCCCCATTTTATTATAACACTTCTCTTGAACTTCACTTCTTGTTGTTTGTTTGTCTGCTACAAATCTTATAATCGACATTTAACACGCTTCTACCTGTCCAATCAATCTGAAATTTTGCATACGTACTTGCATTAAATCTGAAACAGTGCTTGAATCAATTGGCAGAATAAATAATTAAAAAAAAATTTCTATTAAAAAAAATAAATTTTCTATAATATTAAGAGATAAAATAAGAAATTCATCTTACATGTGTAACATCAGAGACACTGGCCTCTTTAGAAGTGTTGTCTTTAAAAAGTAATTTTTAAATGCACATCATTACAATTGAATTCAATTCAAGTTAATTAATGATTATAAATGAATGATATATTAAATGTTCTTGCAATGTTCCCTCAATATTGACATATCATGTATGTCATACACTACCTCAATAACTATTAGTTCAATAATTAAGCTTTCCTTAGATGTGCTACGGATCAAGTTTACCAGGTGTGTATTCCTTAAGAATTTTAAACTACTATTTAAGAACTGTTCATCATAAATAATCTTAATTAGAATGATTCACCCTATTAGTCTATTACTGAGTTTAAGCAGACAACAATATTAATCTATGAATGCTATTGAGTGTGTAATATCTTATGTTAGAATAATAATGATAAATATAGAACATGGTGATGAAAATGGGAGCCAAGGCTACATGTCCTATCATAGAAATGTCACAATTTATTCTGAACAAAGCTTTGTCAAGCGATCATGTTTTCAGGTGCAGTGATAGTTCTGCCATTGGACGGCACACATTTCAACTGATGAACAAACACAAGCTTCTGTGTAAACTTCATTTGAAAATTTTTCTTTCCCTCAATAGATTAGGATCAGAACAACAAGTTTAAGCTGTACATTGATGTGCAGGGTGTGAATGACACCAACAGTACCCGCGCACAGCTTACCTTTGAGAAGCGACTTGTGAGCCTCCCTGTGCCTGGGGCCATATTTTCAAAACTCGCTATGTGAACGTAAGTACTTACGCTCTATTTTCTTGTCTATGATTGGTGGGTTTTGCTCAAAGAGCGTCAATGATTGGCTGATGAACTTACGATCTCTTAACTTTTTTTGATTGGAAGTATAGGCCCTGGTGTCAAAGGCCAGTACTTCAACTTCACTCTTCAGTACCTGAGCGATGCCATCAACCCAGAGCGAGATTAGTTTTAGAAAAGGTATCCATGTTCTGTATAATATTAGGTTGCTTTGTTACTGTGAAAATATTTTCGCCCATTAAAGATCACATGGCTTTCCGTATTCCAGACGCCTAGATGATCTTAGTGCAATATTTCTCTTCACAAATTATCAATATGAATTTGTGATAGTATTTTTGGGTTGCATTGGCTGTGCTTGACGATTTGGGACTTTGATTTTACTCAGTTTTTAGGTTTTTTAGCACTCCTTACATGCATCACAGTCCTTTGAAATTGTGTGAATACTGGGAGACAGGAGTTACTCTTAAGATTTGATGATGTTGCTGAATCCTGAAATGTAGTTGTTTAAATATTGAACTCGATTCTTAACAGTTATAAGATTTCACGTAGTAGAAGTGATAAATTTGTAAAAATAGAATGCATTTTCTATTCTCCAAGTACCCGCTGGCGAACATTTATCAGAATACCTCGCCAATATTCACTGCCTGCAGCCGTGCCATGTAAGAGTGTAAAAGCAACTTCTCTCTTCCTTGACTTTTTCAAATCCATTGCAGAATATTCTGATCTTTATTGCAGTCATATTTTAGAACTTAATTTAAGTGAAATTATTAAAATTAGTGACCTAAATTAGAGTTCTGCACATGTGTGCCAAATTGAAGTAACCAACAAATTTCAAAGCGCTATATGCTCTCGTTCAGAGGGAAAAACTCGTTTAAGATCAAACCCACGATCCAGATTTATTTCACTCAATACTGTTAAATTTTTTTAGCAGCTGGTCCTTCGAATAAAACTGATATGACACACGATTCCGGATTCTACGCCATTTGCACCGTGGATCTCATTGACTGGATGTTTGAAAACTTTGGGGTCCATCCTCTTGAAGTTGTTATGGTTAATTTACGTTCTCTCATCTCGACTCCATTGACGGCGTTCAAGGAAGCTATCAAAGTCTTGGCTAATCACGATTGTTACATCAGCTTGATTAATGCGGAGTATTATTATTCAACTGAACTTCAAAGCGACGACTCCCTCGTTAAGCTACTCGATGGAAAACCGCGAGTTTTCCAATTTTTTTTTTTAGTTAAATGCTCTAGTTGTAACTGCAGTGACTGCTAACCTCTTCAAATTCTGAAACGTCTCGGCACAGTTTTATCGCCGCCCTCGTGTGCACGTTAACATACCGCTGATGACAGGACGTATCTCGTGTATGATACCTGGCTGTCGATTGGTGTTATTTTTCGTAATTTTTTTCATAATACCGGTATTGATACTTCTGCGTTTTCAGTGCATTTAATTGATCGTTGAAATCCGTAGCTGGCTGGCTCGTGACGGTCAATATAAGAGGCGTTTAGGGATAGGTTTTCTATGTATTGATCACACAACTAGAGTAGATGAAGGTCAAACTGAAACACTATCACATTTACAATCTAAAATGAAGGCACATCGTAACGCGAACGAAATCATTGTTTTAAAAGACATGGATTCGTAAAAAATTTACACTTTGACATTAATCCTTCAGAACATCACGCCCGTTTCTTGTATAATGAGTTTAATCTGTCACTTCACTATTACATGATTCTAATCCCTATTTAAATTTCCTGCTTTACTGAAAAACGTTGATCAGCATTGCGATCCCGAGAATAAATCCTTGGTGGTGCAGTTGTTATACCTACTGCAACATTAGTATCGATCACGAACGTGATCGGATCTTTAACAGCAGTTAAAATGCATATCAACTGTCATTTAATCAATCATGTGATTTACTGTAAAGGATGCCGTTGCATCTCTGCTGCAAGTAAATCAATACACGGGTTTGGATAACTCAAAGCAGATTACTTGGACCTAATTGAACAGCTCAAAGTTCCAAAATCAAGGTAGACGACGCCGTTACTCAATGCGTGCTACGCAGGCACATTTTGCCGACGAGAAGAGATTCAAGAGATTAAGCACCAACAATTTTACAAGAAACGAATAATTATAAAATTCAATATATAAATATTAGTGTACGATGGTGCCGTTTCGTCAAACTTGAAGTAGCCTATGTTTGAGGCGGTCAGTGCTTGCAGTAAGCGCAAGGTGCCAGCCGCCTTGAAGGCAGAAGCCTTGCTGGCACAGGAGAATGAATAGTGGATGTCTAATGTGACTCCTACGATTTTAGGAGTTTGGCTAAGGAGGATTATCGAAAACAGGCAGTAATTTTTTAATTATATCCTGCACACAAAATATTGAGTAGAAGTTGATAATTAGTTAGCATGGTTCGATGATGTGGCTTAACCGCTTTAAAAGTGCCATGTTTTGTATCATAAAATTCGACTTTCATATTTTTGTTTAAATTGTTTCGAAATATAACCTTTATACTATGGTCACTGTTAGAACTATTCATTTTCACTAGTTTGCCTGCGGTAGCCATGATGGAAACATTGACTTGAATTCATTCGTGTCTTTAACATCTCACGGCGTTTCTTACTGGACAAATATTGTTTGCTACTTGCAGACCATCAGGAGACGGCTGCACCTCATGGCATGTCGTTTCACACTCTCTGGTCATCGTCGTCTGGGTCGGCATCTGCCTGCTGATTTCTTGGTGATTACAATCGAGGACAACTCCCTCGATGACTCCATCCCTGCATGTATTAGTGACTGCTACAAGCCCTGATAGCATCGTAGACGCTCCGAGTATGAACGCCTTCAAGAACAGACTAGACGAAGCTATGCAGGAGCATATGTTCAGTCTTAAAATGCCTAGCAAATTACGGACCAGGCAATAAGTCCAGCAGCTATCTCAATCAATCGTCAGTTATGGAAAGATCGGGTTCCAAAGGCCGGATCACTTGTAAATCAGGTCACGAAAAATTCAAGAATCGGCAACAGGCCATGGGCCTATTTCTCCAACGCCGACACTTCTATTCTATTCTAAGTGCTGCGAGCTGTTGTACAGCGTGGTCTTTGATCCGACTAGTGATGAAACGCTCGTTCCGTTGGATTGCTTCCATTAGCGCGTTGCTAAATCCGAGAGGAAGAGGCAGGTGCGGCCGTGCGAAGCTTTGAATGCTGGTTGACTTTTATCAAACATATCTGCAATTATTTTATAGAAATTTTTGCGTAAATGCTGTCTTCTAGACCACATATGTTAAGAAAACTTAAAGTAGAACTGGGGTGTTTTTCTCACAAGGTGTTGCGTGACTATATGTTTGCCATTTCAGTGTATGTACCTATACATTATCATTCTCAGTTTCAATCATTGCAAACTCTATACTATAATCGAAAATATTTTCAACTTATTAAATAGTAATTTTTATGCAGTTCAAGTCTCCCAAAATATCATTATTTGTCTGTATTTTCCATTGAAACGATGATTTCCAGTGATAATAGAGAAAAATGTTAGATTTTTCAAATGGTCAGGCTCAAATTATCGACATCATTAGTTAGAGTGAAGGAAAAAAACTACAATTCGGACCGTAGATAAAAATACGCATGAGGAAAACCGAATGAAATCAGATTTTTGTTCATTGCGTGAATTGCCACTGCTTCGGCTAGTGACGATTTTGTCTTGTACTTGGAGAAATTAAGAAATGTTTCTAAACTAGGCCAGAAATTAGAACTGCTATCTCTGTTTTACATATTTTCGGTTAGTATTTTGAAGATATGCGCAATGTTAATTATATTTTTACAGTCGGCAATTGTAACTACTTTATTTACGTTATTCAAAAGACAGCATCAATTATAGGAATTTTTGTACACGTCCAGACGACGAAGTGTTTTGGAATAATGTAAATTTTTATTTGCGCGCTCAAAGCGAATTTTGATTTTGCTCTCCATATTGTTTTTCTTGTGCTGTTTTCCGACAAATTTCATATTAATGGATATATCCGCTGTCTAAATTGTCTTGCCCAGTATGGCTCGCCAAAAGGCGTATCCGTGCTACGTCCGTTTTCAACTCAGCTGTGGGTGTCATAATTTGGACATCACCCATTGATTTTTCTAATTGATGGAGAAGTTACTTGATTGTTTTTGAGCAATGCGATTGTTTTAATTTTAATTGCAGACATATGTTGTACTCATACTACTCTAGAGTCTAGACTGTCTCTCCTCCACGATAGCTGGGAATACTAGATCTCGCGTTCCAATGCAGTATGTAGGGTAACATGGGGCAGCGAGCCCACTGCGGGTCACGGGCCCATAGCGAGTTTCTCGCTAAGCATGGCAGATATTGGTCCGTGTTCTCTACCGCCGGTCGACAGTTTCACTGGGATGAAGTGTACGGATTTACGTTTTGCTAAGTGTTTGCGTTATTGAGTTATTTGTGAATAACTGTTTTAGCCCAGATAACAATTTTTTTGCTGCTAAACAAAATTTTCTTCGATTACTGTAGATGAAGCTTTTGAAATTACTGTGAATTATATTTTGAAAGTAATATTTATAGGGATAATTTTGAGATCAAGTTTAGACTATTAGCTTTTAAAATAAAATGTTGACACGATATGAATTGAAATGATACCTAGTGGGGGCAACGGGCCCACGCGTGTCACGGGGCAAAGCGCCCATGGTGAAGTCTTGTGTTATACTGTTATACATCATTAGATTTGTCTCAATGACCTTTTCAAACTATGACTAGCTTTTTGAATTACAAATTACACTTCATATTGCATGATTTTTTGCTTTGCCGCCTCAAGGCAGCAGGTTTAGTTTCTAAATATGCGTATTTATGACCCCTTATCGAGTTATTGACTCTTGCTTTGCCAAAAATTGATTTCAGCCAACACCAATGAGCCAAAAGTTGACGAGTTTTTATGGTGTTGGCTGAAATCATGATTAGGTATGAATTCTTTGCACATAATATCTGGATTATGGACGAAACTGGAACGAAGTTTTTTTCTGATCAACTAAATATATTTTTTCTAGTCAAGGATACATTTTTTCATGTTTAAGACGAATTTTTTATCGCAAAGATATATTTTTCAAGTCAAGGATATATATTTTTATGTCAATGAAATATTTTTCTTCACGTCAGTGATAGATTTTTTAAGCCAAGAGTATATTTTTTCAAGTTAAGTATATGATTTTTTGAGTTGTTAAGAAATGAGTGAATATCATATTTTTTATTACATTTTTCTTATTTTTAACTGTAAAGTGTTGTTTTTTTCATTTTTAAACGAAAAATATGCATTTGTGGTAAAGGGACCAAGGGTGGGCGCCTTGCCCCAAGCCCATGAGCCCATTGCCCCAGGGGTGGGGCAATGGGCCCATTTTGACACTTTTTACAAAATAGTGTTTCATTAAAAATTGAATAAACATATAGGCGTCTAATTCACATCATACATTCTTCATTAGTTGTACCTTTAAACAAAACGAAGAACCACCTCGTATCAATTGAAACTTCATCAAAAATTTAGTTTAAAAAAAGGGGGGGGCGCGCTGCCTCATGTTGCCCTACTTTGGATCGATCGATGCATTCTGGTAAGGTTGCTACTCGAGTTGCTATTTAGTCCTACTGGCTTGTTAACGTTACCTGACGCAAGGCTGTGCGAAGTAAGAGCGGTGCCAATCTATAATATGATGATGCCTACTGTGCCTTCACTGCATCTCGAGTGGCTATCGAAAATTTCCTCTCACAGGATTACGCTTTTTTAGAAAGGAATGCTAACAATGACTAAGTCGTTAGTTCATATACATTTACTGCCATTAATTTTTTCTTGGAATTAATATTTTGTGTCATAATTAATTCATTTGTATTGATTTGTTTTCAAGAGCTTTAAGTATTAGGCCTTCTCAAATTCACGGCTCTTGGAAGATTTCACTTGAAGCCCATCACAGTTTCTGACTACGATTCGTTTAATGTTGAACGTAGGTACGATCACATGCTCACCAAGTTTCTCTTGTTAGCTCATTTTCTCATTTATGGAGAAAAATGCGCTATTGTGCTCGCCATGTCCGTCCGTCCGTCTGTCTGTCCGTCCGTGACTTCACGTTTTCGTCGACGAGAAAATGCGCTCTCTGTCACTCACTGCAGTGAGTACTGAGTTATATTTTTTTACTCTAGCGGCCGATGTAAATGTAAGCGGTACTCGTACCTGGAAATTACCTCCATTGGAAATTGTGAACCCAGCTTCATATTTGCCGGCTTCAGTACGCTGACCATTTGGATCATCATGTACGTGGGTGACCTCAGGGTCTTATCTTCTCGTCCCCTCAGGGGGGACTTCTGACGTGTGTCTGTACTCGTCAGAAGTCCTATGGGATTTTACGCTCCTAGGGGGATTGTTAATTCTGAGCGCCCCACTGCTGAGCTCGCGGTGTCTGACTGTAGGTCTCAGTTGTGGGGTTAGGTTATTATGTAGGCAGGTTTCCTTACATTTCCCTTCTCTGTCTCTCTCGTGCGGGTGGCCGACGTCCCGTGTAAGCGACCTCTTGTTCGAGTGTCTTCGTTTCTGATGCTTTTCACCTGTCCCTCCTTGTCACTTCATCTCTTTGAGATGCTAACGCTGTTTCCTTCGAGCCAGCTTCAGCGGGCTGGGCAATTGAGACCTTCCGCCCCTTAAGGCGGACGATTAATTTGATATTGATATTGATGAGAGATAATCAATATCTCAATTATTCAATTGAGATATTGAATAATTGAGACCTTCCGTCTCGCTGGCGATGTAAAATTTTGACCTCCGGTGCGAAATAGCTTGATAGCTGAAGCGCTAGCAAACCCTTCTACTACTACTTATCTTCTCGTTTATCTCGATCTCGCGATCGAAGTTTATTAAGAAATTTGTTTATGTCGATGAAATTCGTTAGTTGTCAATGTTTGTGAGAAATTTGGTAATTGAGTACGAGAAAATTGTTACTTTTTCACGTTCAGTGCGATCTGATAAGTGGCAGCTGCGTTATGCAGACAAATGCAAAGTAATCCACCCTGGCAAGAATAATGAACAGCAAGATTGCAGTATGAGAAGACACGGTTGCAACGACAGAGTTATGATGTCGAAGTCGACAAAGAAAAAAGATTTAGGAGCTAATGTTGACAATGAGTTGAACCATTAGGTTTTTGTCTACTAATACCTAATACTAAAGAATGATTCTGAAATGCTTTGTGTAGCGGTCAATGAAGAATAAATAGTTAAAATAACTTGTGTCGCGAAAATGTTAGAAAATGTTGTCGCGCTAGAAAAAGTCACTCGTGTTACTATCCTCATGTGTGTTAAAATTTTTGTTCGTGATATAAGTGGTAACACAAAGTTTACAAAATTTATCTTGCTGTCCGTTAATTGAAAGTAATTAGCCAGAATACCATTCCAAATTTCAGACTTGTATCTTATTTAGGAGGAGAGTTATTGGTTGCCTTCATTGTTGAGAACCATCATAGGGATTAACACCAGCTGGCCGCCTTGATGTTCCCTCTTAAAACCGAACAGCGCCGAGAAATCTGAGTAGCATGCATCATGTGAAACGGGTTGCTCGACAGTGAGATTAGTATGGCAGTTATCCCGGCCATTCATGTTACAAAGCGATGAGGTGGCGAACCCCACAATTTTTAGTTTATTTCTTCGCCAGCTGCAATATTTTCGATACATTAAAGTGAACACAATATTAATATTTGTAAGTACAAATTTATTTCATTTTCCTTTTTTTGCTGTTAAAAAATTTCGTAATGCTTGCTTTCCTCGAGCACAAAATTTCTATCTCAGCTCATTAAGGGGTAGAAAATCGCGCACTGGTACCCAGAATGCAAATATATTTGGCAATGGGAAAGCTTGGGCTACAATATCAAGAATTTTTTTTGCATATTCTTCTATTTCGAAGAATTTTATTTTTATTTGGCTCCCTTGAAAATTTTCAAACATTCAAAAAACGTATCTTAAGAACTTAATAACTCCAACAGTTTTTAAGCTACAGCAATGAAAGATATACCCTTCGATTCCTAAAGACCATACCTAGCGACTCTATAAGCCCTTTTTTTCAATTTGTGCATGGTTTGAATTATTTATGAGGGGGGGGATGTGGAAAATTGAGAAATACGCGCATAAAAGAAAAATGATGAGGTAAATAAAAAATCGAGGCTCTAGAATCGCTAGATATTGTTGTTACGAATCGAATTGGAGTACGTTTCCCTGAGGGAAACGTACTCCAATGGATCAGAGATTTTCTAGTAGTTAGACGACAACGTGTCAGTATTAACGGAACCGTGTCAGACTGGGCATCAGTGCGCAGTGGCGTGCCACAAGGAAGCGTCCTGGGGCCTATTTTGTTCGTTGCTTTTATAAATGATCTGCCAGAAGTAGTGTCCAGCGTGTGCTCCATGTATGCCGACGACACAAAAGTTTATAATACAGTGAAGAATGCGTCAAATAAAGCGCAATTGCAAGATGATCTTGACAGCTTAGTTAACTGGGCTGATACGTGGCAGCTGCGGTTTAATGCTGACAAGTGTAAAGTACTTCACCTCGGGAAGAACAATGAACAGCAAGATTACAGTATGAGAAGACATGGTTGCAACGAGAGAGTAATGATTGAAAAGTCTAGTGTGGAAAAAGATCTCGGAGTTTATGTCGACAAGGAGCTGAAATTTTCTAAGCATGTTGAAACGCAAGCTAACACATCCAACAAACTTCTTGGACTAATCAGACGCTCATACGAGTTCCTAGATGCAGAAACGATGAAGCAGTTGTTTGTTGCCGTCGTACGCCCGAGTCTAGAGTTTGGAAACGTTGTGTGGTCACCGAGATTCGAAAAGGACAGAAATTTAATAGAGAATGTTCAAAGACGTGCAACAAGGATAATTCCAGGCTTGAAGGGCAAGTCCTATGAAGAAAGATTGAAGATTATGAAGCTTCCAAGCCTCAGTTATCGACGTCTGCGTGGGGACCTCATTGAAGTATACAAGTATACTCATGGTCTATACAAGGTCCCTGAAGGGTTACTAGAATTTGAAACAAGAACCAACACCAGGGGCCACGGCTATAAGCTAAAAAAATTGCGCTGCAACTTCTCCACGCGACAAAATTTCTTCTCGCTTCGAATCACCGACATGTGGAACAGCCTCCCCGATGACATCGTTGGCGCTCCAAGTATGAACGCGTTCAAGAACAGACTAGATAAAGCTATGGAAAAATATATGTTCAGATTTGAAATGCCTCGCTCCTTATCGAACCCGGTGGAAGTCTAGTAGCTACTTCAGACTATCGTCAGTCATGAAAAGATCCGGTCAAATGACACGAGTTTAGATCTATGAACAAGGCACGAAAAGGAAAAGAATCGGCGACAGACCACATCAGGCCTACACTTCAACGCCGACATCACTATGTTATGTTATGAATGTTATGTGTCTCAACATTGTAGCATGTGATTTGCGGCAGATATTTACTTTCTTAGAGTACCCCCCTTTTTTACCGTTTTCTATTAATTTCACGTTTTCCTTGCTTTTTTAAAAAAAATTTGCACGAACAAAAAATTCTTAGATTTCTGTTTTACATATGTGCACCAAGTTTCGAAACGATCCGTCCGTAAATAAAAAAAAAATTTTTTTTCTACCGAAACGGTCCCCTTAATATGGAAGCCGTCATCTCAATAAACCAACTCTGAATAGACCTTTAATTAACTTCAATTCCTGCCAGCGAAATTATTTTAGGTTTCGCTATTTTCTTTAGAAGATATAAAACAAGTGAACTTGCTATTAAAACTGAACTGCCGTGTTTCAAATATTGACTTGCAACGACAGATGGACAAAAAAGGAAAATGTGATGGAAATTCACAGAAGCTATCGACGGCATTTGTGATACGTACCGAGCATTGCATGTCAACATCAGCCTGAATGTAAGTACCGAGTTTCAGTCACAGCGCATTGATAATACCTACTTATATTTTAAATTTCAAGCTGATCAGTTCAGTACTGAATAACTTGAAAGAGTGGTTCGGCGTAGCGTAATGTTATGTTTTGCGTTTGAGTTCGCAGAAGTGTCGATTCGGTGTTTGCAGAAGTGTCGAGTCGGTATATAATAATAATAAATAATAGCGGTTTCAGCGTTTATTAGGCCGTAGGCCTGTCGCCGATTCTTAACATTGCAGAACATCTACAGCTTGTTGCGGTCTCGAACTCGCAACTCACTGCCACAATTCTGCTGTGTTTAATTAACCGCCCGGCCGGCCTCATTGCCGATTCTGACCAGAAACTGGTGCATACAGCTGGGATCAAACCCGCGCCTCTCTGCGCCAATCTTGGCACTCTAAACTTTGATCAATGGTGGGAAGAAGTGTCGAAGGAGCTAATTTTTATCGAAGTCTACCGAAATGACACTTCTCCGGACCCGCCTCCTAGAGAGTGATTAAGTAACCGTTTACCTATACTAAAAACTCGCTTGTTCGAAGAAAAATTAATAATGTTAGAAATTAACTACATTTACTTTAACCGTTCATGCTTAAATTTGAATCTTATTTAGATGCTGGATACGTCATTCATTCGTCATAATCTCGTTGCGAACTCGTTCGTTACCCGTCACGAACGGGTTCAATTCGCTGTTCCTTTGCTTCCTTGCAGCGAGAGCGTCACTTCGACTCGGTCAGCTTGACTCGTCGAATCGTCAGTCGTCACTTCACTCTTTACAGATTCTTTTTGCGAAGCAGTCAGACGACGACGCGCCCATTGTGATTTGTGAACCTTGATAAAAATCGAATCGTAAGTATAACAGTCAAACAGAAAAAGACTTTTGAAATACTTAACATAAGCCATCCCGCGACCCGGTCACGATGTAGTATAATAATTAAATTTGAACGTGAATCATGAAGTTATGAACGCGTCTGATTGCTGAACGTGAGTTAGGAAAAAAATTAGTTTGCCCCTATGGCCGTTCAATGATTTCATGGTGGCGAGGCAATTGCTTTGAAATTTCAGAGAAGCTTAGACAAATTTTAGCCTGGCTTATAGGCCTTAATCAGCATTCCATAGTTATATATAATACATTCAGTCAACTTGAGTCAAGTATCTATAAATGTCATTTCCTGTGCCTTTTGACAGTAAGATTTATCCAATTGGAATACCTAAATTTAAGCTTGGAACATATTTTGTTTGCTTTCTTACAGGTGAATTTTTAATATTGATAAATTTAATTAGGCTAATATGAGTGTCGGGTGATCGATTGATTCGATTCACCTGTTGAAATTTGAAAGTAAAGTTTATTTACTGACTGACAGTGTCAGTATATGATGAGTAGTATTTTTTTATAGCTTACTTCCAGTTTATCTCGAAGATAAATTTGTACATTGATGCTATAAACTATAAAGAATATGGCTCTTTGTTTGGGAGATAGCTACCTAGTTCAAGTGAAAAAATTGTAAATGATTGTACCTAATACTAGTTTCTGAAAACAAAGGATGAACAATTTGAACAGAAAGTTAAATGTAATCAAAATTATAAATAATATAGAGAACATAATCATGGTAAAGAAATGATAAAATGATGATGACCTAAGTAGATAATAATGTACCAAATTGCTAAACAATCTATGGCAAGTTCTGGTTAGACTTCGAGAGTTTAGAGACTTTATTTTGCCTAAGCTCGTTGGCTCTGGTAGCCTGGTAGGTATTACCTAAAAGGTCCAAATCTCGTGGACACAAGAGAAGTGTGTTCAGTGAGGAAATAAATCTTTACATCTACCCCAAATTTAAAAACGGGTCTGTTAATTGACTTGGGACTTCAATTATTGAGCCAACAATTTCAATGCTTTACTGCTCATTCCAACTGAGTGAACTAGTATCTTAGTTTCTAATTTTAACAGTTGAGATAAGTTAAAATTAGATGAGTTTGATGCAAAGTCTTTTTCGTCTCTAACTTCAGACCTCCGGTGCGAAATAGCTTGATAGCTGAAGCGCTAGTAAACCATTCTACTACTTACTTACTCATCTCTCAACAGTTTGCGATTCTTGCATTATGGCAGAAGCAGCTCCTGAAGGACCCCCTGACGCCAACTCAACGTCCATGTGGGGCAGATATGACCGACCGGAAATCTGGCAAGCTTCTCTATCTGGCAAACCGCTTTTTACAGACGAGCATTACTCAGAGCTGGCTTTCTTCAACTGCTCAGTGGACCCCATCATGGAAGTCACAGAGCACGTGGATGTTTTGCCTACCATCATGGCATATGCCAAAATCCGTGCTACGCTGAAAGGGTTTGCAGACAGGCCCGGAGCTGTCCTTGCTTACACCATAGCTGAAGCTCTTGCTCACTATCTCCCTGCTGAAAAAAGGCTCGCTAATGTGTCAGCTGATCAGAGGATCATATCCGACGTAAATGCCATGTTTCCGTTGCATACCGGAAGCCTCAGGATCTCTGGACAAAACTGGACAAATGCTCGCAATGCCGTCTTCCCCAGTGCTGGTGCCGTCGGCAGTCAGGCAGCCGTGCCGACGGGAGGTCCAATAGCGAACCTCGATCTCCAGCAAAATGCGCCCGTGCAGACCATCCAGGAAGCTCTGGCTGTCCTTCGAGTGCTTGCATGCCATTGGTGGCATGATTCAACCCAGGCCCACGTAGCTAGCATACAGGTCTCACTCCTCATGGCTTTGGCAAAAAGAGGCTGCGCTACGGCTGGGTACGTCAGGGAGATCTGTGATGTGTTTTATGCCGAAGCTGGGTACCAGCTTGATCCCATCCCTGACTGCGTGGATCTTTGCGAAGTGTGGAAGATGATCTCTCCTTACATCACGGATATGAACGTGGGTGCTATCATTCAGAGCTGGTCTGCCTGCATCCCTCAGGACCTACTCCGCCTTCGTCTGACCCTCCAGCAGATCCCGGGTCAAGGGCTAACCGCGCTGAGTGCTATCAAAACCGCGCTCACGAGCTACCCAAACTTCAACTGGGCACATGTTGCTGTTTTGCTCGAGAATGAAGCGGCAGCTGTTCAAGAAGCGCTAACAGCCGTGGGAGCTAACATCTACTACGGTTATCGCCGTGATCTAGGCCCTGCCAGGAGCACTCGCTACAAGTCGTTCGCCTGGGTCGCTAAGGAACTGCTCATCCGTAAGGGTGGCCAAAGCAGCTTGAGAGCCTACAAAGGCTGGACTCCCGTCCCTCAGAAGTATCATGAACTGGAAAAAATGATCGCTAACTATGTCAAGAATGTTCAGCAAGAGCAGGTTTATGCCGTCGGAACCCCTCAGCACAACATCGGTGTGACTCTTGCTGCCGCGGCAGTTGCTGCAACAGGCCTGCGATCAGGTCAGGCTTCCTGTGCCTGACGTCAAAGGCCGGTACTTCAACTTCGTCCTTCAGGACCTGAGCAATGACATCAACCCTGAGCAGAGCAAGATTAGTTTCAGAAAAGGTATCCATATAATATGAGGTTACTTTGTAACTGTGGAAATATTTTTGGCCATTGAAAATCTGAAAATCACGTTTTCTTTTTTTTTCCAGATGCCTATATGACTTCGTTGCGATATTTCTTTTCAAAAATTATCAATTTGAATTTGGGATAATATTTTTGAGTTTCACCAGCAGTGTTTGGCGATTTGGGACTTTGATTTTACTCAGTTTTTAGGTTGTTTAGCACTCCTTACATGCATCACAATCTTTCTGAAATTGTGTGAATACTTGGAGGCTGGAGTTACTCCTAACTCCTAAGATTTCATGATGTAGCTGAACCCTAGCAACCATTCTGAAATGTACTTGTTTAAATATTGAATTTTAGTCTTGACAGTCATTCAGTTATATGATGTCTAATTGCGATAATATTTTCCAATAATTCTAAGTAATGATTTCCAGTGATTTGAACATCACCCATTCATTAAGTTTATTGGGGGCAGTTACTTGAGCGTTTTGGAGCAATGCGATTGTTTTGATTTTACTTGCGGACTTATGTTGTGGTCTGTCTCTCGTCCGCGATGAGTGAGAATACTAGATCTCACTTTCCAATGTGAAGTATGTACTTGTACTCATGAATCGATTTTTGCATTCCGGTATGGTTGCCACTCGAGTTTATGCTATTTAGTACAACTATCTTGTTAACGTTACCTGACGGAAGGCTGTGCGAAGTAAGAGATGTGCCAATCTATGACATGATGATGCCCACAGTGCCTTCACCGCATCGAGAGTGGCCATCGAAAAATTCCTCCCATAGGATTACGCTTTTCTAGAAAGGAAGGAATGCTAGCAATGCTCAAGTCATGAGTTGGTATATATTTACCATCATTAATTTTTCCTGGTACTAATATTTTGTGATGAATAATTTGATGGTATTGATTTTGTTTTCAATAGCTTTCAGTATTACGCCTTCCCGAATTTACGGTCCTTTGAAGATTTCACTTGAAGCTCACAGTATCTGACTACGAGTCGTTTGATGTTGAACGTAGGTAGGATCTCTTGCTTACCAATTTCTCTTTTTTTTATCCTGGCGGCCGATGTACATCTAATCAGCACTCGTACCTGTTATAGTTTCTTCCGCTTCCATTGGAAATTGTGAACCCAGCTACATATTTGCCAGCTTCAGTACGCTGACCATTTGGATCATCATGTTCACGGGTGATCTCATGGTCTTATCTTCTCGTTTATTTCGATCGAAGACATAGAGTTTATATTGAGGAATTTGGTAATGAGTGCGAGAAAAGTAATACACGATTTGTACGATATAATTTGTTCTGAAACGCTGTTAACCCAACTGCAACCACAATGCCGCTTAAGATTGGAAAGATTTCAGCAATTATGTCTGAGTTCTTATCAACCGTCAGTGATATTCCCTCAGTTGCATTTGGTGATTTTACCTTTAAGGGAAATGTGGCTGTGAAACTCTGAAATTCTTATCAGCACTCTTAAATGTCAACTGAGCGTAGCGGATGGACACACTAAATGTTTATCCTATCTGTTTAATCACTGAAAGTTTCATTACATGTTTCCTAACTAAGGATGTAGTTTTTGCAACGGATATTATTGTTAAACATTGAGCATATTGAATTAGAAAACATAGCGTTTTTTATCAAGCTCATTTGGTTAGTTTAGTATGCGTTGTTGAGAGTCAAGGTGGGTGTCACGTCAGTCAGGTTTCTGCTGAAGAACTAGTAAAGCTGAATAGTTATCACCCTCAATCGTAATTCTATTGCGGACAAAAATCAGAAGTTCGACTGGATTTATTTGCAATATCCATTCATTTTCTTAGAATGTTCAGTTTGAAAAGTACACAGGCTGCTAATAAAATCTGCTCTATTATTTGTTTAATTATTTCACCCAGTTTTTTAAAAAGCATTATGATTATCATGTCCTGCACGACAGCACGCAGCGGAGGTGGTTCCAGCACTGCGAGTTTGCCCGCCAACTTACATCCACATCTGTCGTTGCAAGTCAATAATTGAAAGACGCCAGTTCACTTTTTAATGGCAAGTTCACTTGTTCTATTTCTTTGTTACGAAAATAGCGGTAGGAATAATTTTGCTGGTAGGAATTAAAGCTAATGTGAAGTCTAATCAGAGTTCAGTTAATTGAGATGACGGCTTCCATTTTAATGGGCTGAGATAAAATTTGGTGCTCGAGAACAAGCAAGCATTACAAAATTTTTTAACAGCTAGAAAAAGTAAAATGAATTCCTCTGTAATTAGAAATATAAATATTGTGTTCACTTTAATGTAGCGAAAATATTGCAGCTGGCGATGAAATGGACTAACAATTGTGGAGTTCGCCACCCCATCGCTTTGTAACATGAATGGCAGGTATAACTACCCTACTAATCTCTGTCGAGCAACCCGTTTCACGGGAGGCATGCTACTCAGATTTCTCGGCTCGGTTCGGGTTTTTAAAGTCATTCTTTAAATCTGCTCGGGCGTGACGCAGGCTTTAAGATGGTCGGCTTTTCATGTGTGGTTCTGTCCCACTGAAGCGCTGCTGTACCTTCCCTCGTCTCTGCAAGGCTTGGCTTTTACAGAAGTGAAAGCCAGCGCCACATTAGCGTACGCTGTAAGGAAGTAACTTCGCCAGAGCACTTGCAGTGAGCTCTCAGAATCATTGGATAACTCATATCCACCTCATACTCAAATGATCAAATCGATACCGACGGCTCTTCAATATGGGAAGAATAAAGACATAGTGTTCATAGGCTAATATTTGCAATCAAAGCCCACCTGCCTCTTCGGCATCGTCTACGAGCCTTATGGCTGGCTACACTTTACAATAAAAATCGTTGCGAAGAAGCCGGGTTAATTCGTGCTCCTCAACAACTCCTGTGCCTTGTCTCTTCCGCTCAGTTCACTCGCTGATATCACCGAGTCTTTTGAACTCGGAACCTGTCTCGGGAGTATCCAAATACATATTCCCGGTAATTTGTACACGGATACCGGATACGTCGCTATAAAAGAAAATGAGACTAGTGAAGAACTTACAAGTACTTCTCAATTATTTAATTATGCTTCTGCTCGTCACAGTCATTAACAATGTGAGGAGAATTAATTAAGGTGAGATCGGACGGAGAGGCAAGCCATATTTTGAGGGGAGACGAGTCAGTTAGTTCTATCTTACAACTAAACTCCGTGAAAGTATCTTTTATTTCTTTCATTAATAGCACATTAACGAGAAATATTATGTTCAGAAATATGCAATACTATATAATGCCTATCAAAATTATCGCAAGAGTAAATGCGATGAGAAACCTCAGATTTCCTTCCTTTTCGATTAGACCAAAAATATCTATCCTTTTCGAGTTTGTCGCCGCTTCTATACCTCGTGATGAAAAGGAGCTATGAATCGCCTTATATACGGAACTCGACTATATTCACATTCTATAAACAATACTCTAAGTCTTCTTACGTTGCTCCAAAGCTTTATTAGTTTGAATTGCTGACTAGCTATTCCGTGCTATTGGTCACGATTAAAATAATTACATGAATCGAAACTGCGAAATAACTTGAACAAGGATAATTCGATAACCCAGCGAAGAAGGAATTGAGCTATAGGTCCTTCATGCACCTCAGATGTCCAAGCGATTAGAAGTTTCTTCTTGTCCGGAAGAAAAGGTATCAAACGTAGTAACCTTACGTGATTAGAAGTGTCCCCTTGGCCGGTCCATTAATGGGCAAAGGGATGCTTGGATTGATACTAAAAAAATAAGTTTACTGGAGAAACGAAAAATAGTAATTTATAATAATAAACCATGTGCTAAACTTTTTCGTCTTAAACAAAGATTTGTAACGATAAAAATTCTCCCAGAATTACATTTGCGACTATAAATAATTTGTATTTTTATGCTTGTCTTCAACACAAGCGTTCGAACGCGTTCAAGACAAGTGAAAGAGATCTAGCAGAAATGAGATCGAAGCAAACTTTTTAGTCAGGAAAGAAGATGTTCACGTTAAAAATTCAGGAATAATAAAAGTATATTATTCATTCTCATTCAACAAAGTATTGCGCACCACGCTCGTCTAACGCTGCATCTTGAAATTTTTTTACATTGATTGAACTCTTGCCTCCTGCTGTAAACATAACATAACATAGTGATGTCGGCGCTGAAGTGATAGGCCTGATGTGGCCTGTCGCCGATTCTTTTACTTTTCGTGCCTTGTTCACAGAAGATCTAAAATCGTGTCATTTGACCGGATCTTTTCATGACTGGCGATAGTTTGAAGTAGCTACTAGACTTCCACCGACATGCTTAGAAAATTTCAGCTCCTTGTCGACATAAACTCCGAGATCTTTATCCACACTAGACTTTTCAATCAATACTCTCTCGTTGCAACCATGTCTTCTCATACTGTAATCTTGCTGTTCATTGTTCTTCCCGAGGTGAAGTACTTTACACTTGTCAGCATTAAACCGCAGCTGCCACGTATCAGCCCAGTTAACTAAGCTGTCAAGATCATCTTGCAATTGCGCTTTATTTGACACATTCTTCACTGTATTATAAACTTTTGTGTCGTCGACACACATGGAGCACACGCTGGACACTACTTCTGGCAGATCATTTATAAAAGCAACGAACAAAATAGGCCCCAGGACGCTTCCTTGTGGCACAAAACAAAAATTTTAATTCCCCATTTCGGGTACCTGCACCTGGGCCTTTATACAGTATATTTTCTCGAGGTAGCAAAACATGGACAAAAATATCAGTACGGGGCCGCCTCAATTAAAAATGATAATTGCGGCCACTGACCACATCTGTCCTGCGCGTATTTGCTCCGGTCTGTTAACGAGCATCCGCTTTCAAGTCAATACGTGTATAGATTTGTTTGTTGGTATCTTCTCGGGTCATTATACAGGTACCTGCCTCTAATTCCTATAAGCATTTTTTCCAGTCTGTAGACATGTACCTTTTCTCGAGAATCTGCCTCGCCTTTACATGAGTATCTGCCTTCGCTCTGCACGAGTATCGGTATCCGAGCTGTGCTATTGCTAATTTATCCGGGTATTTGCCACTATTTCTGCGAGAATCTGTTCCTGGCCCATACCAGTTACTGCCCCTGGTCCGTACGAGTAACTGTCTTCGGTCTGAACGAGTATCTGTCCCTAGTCTTCACGAACAACTGTCCCTGGTCTTTACGTATTAGCAAATACGTATTACCGTCTTCGGTCTGCACGAACTGTCCCCGGTCTAAACGAGTATCTGTCCCTGGTCTACACGAGTAACTGTATGTCCCTGATCTTTACGTATTACCGTCCTCGGTCTGCACGAGTAACCGTCTCGGGTCTGTAGTCCCTGTACGTCGCCTGCACGAGTAACCGTCTCTGTTTAACCGTCCCAGGTCTTTGTATAACCGTCCCAAGTCTACCCGAGTAACCTTACCTGGGCGGAACGAGCCCCAGCTTTAGGTCTATCGAGCATGCGTAGTCGGTCTACTATCGCGATGGCATGACCATATCGCGATAAGTTCGGTAAAGAACTGGCTTTTATCGCAACACTTTTTCGATGAGGAACAAAAACTAACCAAGCGACAAGCGGAAAAAATAACCTGCCACAAGTGATGCTATTTAACGCGACAGTAACCACGTGTACTATGAGCGTACGATGAAAGATTTATGGTCTCTATTTGATTTCATCAATGGTAAAGTTGAAGTTATAAATTATGTTTAACAGGTGTAGAATAATGTTGATTATATTGATTGTAATGTTGAAAGGAATATTCAATCCTAATTGGGGAAATTTTATTGAAACTGAATAGGTCATGATATTAAAAATTTAAAATCAAATTTTGAATCGTAATCCAATTGCTCATTAGGGGACGATTAATTTTTCACGAAAGTCCTGTTTTCGGAATATTTGCTTCAAGAAAGTTGATATAATTTTAAAACTAGTAATAGACAAGAAATAAGCCTAATATGAACCGACAACATGCAATGTTTAATAATAAGTAATTAGTGAAATGTATGCAACTATTTGTTTAATAAAAATTAAAAACACTCAATTGACATGTAATAAAATATCGGAAAAAATGTATCGCACTAGCACAATGATGTCCCTCGTTTGAGTGAATGGCTAATCAAAAAGTAAAATCTAAGAAATTTTTTGAGAGGAGACACTAAATGTTACTTTTAACTGAATTGTGAGCCTAAAAATATCCTTATCTGTAATTTATCGACTTTAAAAACCAAGTCCCCTTTTAAATACGTGGAGTAAAAATACGATAATTCAGTTCGGGGGAAAATTCAACGTGAATCTGAGGACTTACAAGATTCTTTGTTAAAATTACCGACTTTATCGTAGTTATCTTTGATTCTCTGTGACATGCGTAGC
Organism: Hyalella azteca; assembly: GCF_000764305.2. Classification (NCBI taxonomy): domain Eukaryota; kingdom Metazoa; phylum Arthropoda; class Malacostraca; order Amphipoda; family Hyalellidae; genus Hyalella; species Hyalella azteca. Next base: position 32,435 of record NW_025937188.1, read on the forward strand.
GGTTGAATTGCCTGCGCAATATCCGCGGAAGCAACTGCTTAAAAACCACGGAATCCAAAGGAAGTATTTGCTCATACACAAAGGAGTCGGTAGGCCTTCTCGTGAATGCGCAGTTACTGAAAAACTTAGTGCCCACCCATTCATCGTGTCAAGGCTTCATTCACGGCTTCTTCGCCGTGGCGTGAACACGTTTATTTGTGCTCGTCTGGAACCTTTATAGTGGCAAGTGAGTCTTGCGGACAATCCTTCACATTCTCAAACGATTTGGGAACTTTTCCTGGTGTTAATAAATATATTACACGTAAAAAATGTATGGTAATATTTAAATTGAGATTAATCCACACTTCTGTCATGAATTGTTTCCCAATTCTCTGCCTTATTTTCGAATTTGCGGAACTGTTTTGAAATTTCAGAGCTGTTTTTAGACATTTGCGACAGCTTTACAGCTATCGGTGTCGTTTCTAAATCGGGCAGCATGAATTTGCTTTCACAATGTGCGGAACTTTCCGCAAGTTGTTTGATGGTTTTAGGATTGGCTTCACTGTCTTTCGAATTGTCAGGTTTGATTCCATATAATCGGATTATTCTCAAACTCACGGAACCATTTTTAAGTTGGTTGGATTATTTCTGAATGACGAGCCCATTTCCAAATGGCTCGGATCTGTTTCCAGCATGCCAGACCTAATGTAATTTCTCTGACTATCCCGAGCAGTTCCAATCCTTTTGGGCTGTTGCGAAACTATCGCGACTGTTGGTACATGACAACTGATATTGGCTACTGACTATTTTTCCGCTGTCAGCCTTTTTTCAAGCCTTAGGGACTTTCAAATTGTAGATGATTTCAAAATTTCGGGGGCTGTTTCAATCTATATATTATCTAAGTTTTAGTGGCTGATATAAATGCAGACTGCTTCTCATTTTGGACTGTATTTAAATTGTAAGAACTGTAGACTGTCTCTAAAATGCAAATACTTTTCGTATATTTAATGGTTTCTAACTGTAGGGACTGCTTGACTTCGCACACTAATTTCTGGGACTGTAACGAAGTTCAGACTTTTTAAAGCATCTACGGCAGTGGTTCCCAAACTTTTTCAGGCTGGCGCCCCCTCTGGTTCCTAGTGAATTTTTAGCGCCCCCCACAGACATACGCCTCTTTCTTGAAATTTAGTACGCTGCAATTTGAAAAGAGAAGGATCAAACACAAACGTGTATTTCACAAATAGAACCCCATTTAGTGAACCAATGTTTTTCAGCTGTTTTAACTGTTTCAGCACTTGAAACCTAGGACGTCTCGTGCGAATTTACGGCCGGACTCCACCGGTCTCACGACCAATCTCCAAATTCAATTATCAAGTAATATCGGTATTATTGCAGATTAACTACATCCAAAAAAAAGGGTGTTTTTTTTTTAATTATATGTTTTTTGGGGTGTAGATGGTATTATTGCAGATTAACTACATCCAAAAAAAAGGGTGTTTTTTTTTTAATTATATGTTTTTTGGGGTGTAGATTACGAATCTGAAATCCATTTTTGGCGGTCGGCATCAAAAAAATCGGTTTTCCGATGCCGACCGCCAAAAATGGATTTCAGATTCGTAATCTACACCCCAAAAAACATATAATTAAAAAAAAAACACCCTTTTTTTGGATGTAGTTAATCTGCAATAATACCGTAATATCTCCTCAACTAATGAACGCAGCTCAATGAAACTTGAACCATGTATTCATCAGAACCTAACGGTGATGTTTAGCTCGTAAAATTTTATTTTTAAACTTCACCTTCGCTCGTGAGTTACGCGTATATTGTGAAATGGGCCGAAATTCGCTGTGATCAAAGAATTTCTTTCAAACTATTGAACAGATTTGAACGAAATTTTGAACACACATTCCTAACTATCAAACAAGGATTTTTCAGCTCAAACATTTTTTTTCCAATTTAACCTTCGTTTGCGATTTTTTCTTTCATTTCACAGTCATTCTTGATTTCACACTTCCTTATATTTGGCCCGTATCGCCGAAAATTTGTCGCTTAAATTCGCGGCCATCAAGATGTTTCTTCTAAACTACAGAACAGATTTCAACGAAACTTTGTATATAAATACTTAACCTCCCAACGGCGATGTTTAGCTTGTGACAATTTTTTTATTTTGCTATCGTTCGCGAGTGGTACAGATACAGGAGAAACGACCGGCTTTTCTACCGGCCGGTTTAACCAAGAGCCGTTTACGTATATAGCCGTATACGTATAGCCGTATAACTCGCAAACGAAGGCAAAACGAAAAAATTGTAACGAACTAAACATCACCGTTGCTGAGGTTAAGTATTTAAATACTAAGTTTCGTTCAAATCTGTTCAGCAGTTTGGAAAAAATTTCTTGATTACTGCGAATTTAAGCACGTATTGCTGTGTTTAAACCCCGAATGAAGGTTAAATAAAATAAAAAACTAGCGAACGAAGACACAATCGAAAAAATTTTCACGAGCTAAACATTACCGTTCGGAAGTTGGGACTGCAAATTCAAAATTTCGTTCGAATCTGTTTAGTAGTTTGGAAGAAATTACTTAATCACTGTGAATTTATACCGTATTGCCATATAACTATGTCAAAAACTAACGATGGCGAAATTCACACAATTTTCACGAGCAAAACATTATCGTTAGGTTCTATCGAATACGTGTACTAAGTTTCATCGAGTTAAGTTCATTAGTTTGAGAGATATTCCTAGATCATTGAATTTGGAAATTAGCCGTGAGACCGGCCGTTAATTTGTCCGAGACGTAAACTCAGGAGAGGTTAAAAAATAGATCTGGGTGACAAAACCATCGCTGGGAGTCGTGTGCTGTACGTGTTGTGTACAAATCGTCAAATAAACGTTCGAACTTCTGACATCGACTTCGGACTACCGCCCCCCCTATCGCCCTCTTCCTTCTTACCGCCCCCAAAATCTTTCCACCGCCCCTAGGGGGGCGATATCGCCCACTTTGGGAACCACTACGGGATTTTAATTGGCAGAGGTCTTCTAAATTCACGCGACTTTTTGATCGGGACACTCTTCGCAGAATTTCTTGATTGCCAAAACTTAATTGCCAAATTTTTAGAACAATTTCACACTTTGGACTGAAGGAAAGACTTGGGACTTTTCACATCAGATTCCAGATTGACTACAGTTTCAAATTTTCGATACCGTTGTCAAATTGTTAGGATTGCTTCTAGCTTGCGGACAATCTCCGAAAAATTGGGTTGAAAAATGCGTCAGTGTACAAAAATTTTGTAAAAAATGAATGAGAAAAAATGAGAGAATGTAATGGGGTGCGCATATTAGCATTTGCAGCAGTCGACACACAGTGTTCTTGATAGTAAGTAGTGCTGCCAGGTGTAGTGTGCAGACTGGTAATATTGGCAGAAAGAGTGTGCTTATATATAGCAGTCGTATTGGTAGTACGAGTGTGCTTGTTAGTATCGGCAGCAAGAGTAGGCCTAGTTATTAGTAGTTGCGTCAGTTGGAGTGTGCTTAAAATCATGATAAGCGTGCACATTTAACGATACGGCGGTGAACGGCTCGTAGAGGAGGCAATTGATAACGACGATATTTTGTAAATGGCCGCTGCAGAAAGACTGCTTGTTTGGCTTTATCGAATGAGTTTGTATATTACAAATTCCTAGCACCTATAATAAATCATATATGCCAATTATGATCGATCGAGAGCTTAAAAGCGTTGGACGGGAATATTTAGATGTAAACAGGTCATGATATTTTTATAGTTGTCATAAATCACCAACATAATCTGGACAGAAAATTCCGTTGCTGGTAATTATGCACGAAAATTATTAATGATCCCCGACCTAAATTAATATAAGGTAATTCGGCAAAGGGAATAATGAACGAGAATTATTTGATAACTATCACCGTCGTAAATTAATGCGGGGAAATTCTTCATGTCAATTATGCATGGTGAGGCTTCAGTGATAGTACCACATTTGAGGCTATAATGGACGTGTGGCAGCCATAACGGGTTTATGCGCGTACTGAGAGTTTTATTTTTTTAGCGATTTTGCGTAATAAGTAGAGTGAGTAAGAAGCTAGGGATATGCGACATTCTGGAGATAGGCCTTAGGATCCAGAATGCTATATGATAGGGACAACTAACCACAAACGAGTTCACGATAAACCTAAGCGACGGCAGTGTGACTATTGAAACAGAAGGCAAAGACGTTCAGTTTTGGTCCTAAATGGGCTCTTTAAACGCTTAGGATATTTTTAAGTAAGAGGGTCATTTTCGATTATCGACGGCTGCTGGCACATAATCGGAATGAATTGCTTGAGATATATAGATAAAGTTAGCATCACTATTTTGTAACTAGGGGCAGTCAAGGCTATTTGAAGGCATGAGTCGCATGGGTGGAACCTATACTAAGCTTGGCATAAAAGGAGCTGTTGTTAATTTCATCGCATTAATTCTAGATCAGCAAGGACCTCATTGAAGTATACAAGTATACTCATGGTCTACACAAGATCCCTGAAGGGTTACTAGAATTTGAAACAAGAACCAACACCAGGGGCCACGGCTATAAGCTAAAAAAATTGCGCTGCAACTTCTCCACGTGACAGAATTTTTTCTCGCTTCGAATCACCGACATGTGGAACAGCCTCCCCGATGACATCGTTGGAGCTCCAAGTATGAACGCGTTCAAGAACAGACTAGATAAAGCTATGGAAAAATATATGTTCGATTTGAAATGCCTAGCTCCTTATCGAACCCGGTGGAAGTCCAGTAGCTATTTCAAACTATCGCCAGTCATGAAAAGATCCGGTCAAATGACACGAGTTTAGATCTATGAACAAGGCACGAAAAGGAAAAGAATCGGCGACAGGCCACATCAGGCCTACATTTCAGCGCCGACATCACTATGTTATGTTATTACCAGCTGCGACGCCACATCGCCCATGGCCGTTTGGTGGCACTCGACTGATTTTTATTCACTTCTAGCAGCTGTAACACGTGGCGTAACCCTTACTGCAGTTAGGTTGTCTCGCCCTGCAAGTCTCTCCACGCGCTCGCTGCGACTGCAAACAAATGAAGAGCGGCCGTGGAACACCACGCAATGCCGAGCAATTGTCAGCAAGCATTGAATGGAACTCCTAGAATCAGTCCACAGGGCCGCTAATCGGCAGCGGTGTACGCCTATCGTTAGTAACCAGCCAACATCAGTTTGTTTTAAATATTATGATTTTTCGCCGCTGAACATTTCAGCATCGCCACGTGGGTACGCTTACCGACGCCAGAGTTGCACCAGGCTGCATATCAAATGCATCTCCCGTACCAATTATCAGGCTTATGTGCTACTTAAATTATGACCAAACTATTCAATTTTAAAAGATCTTCGGCGAAAAAGTGGTGAGCTTTTTAAATTACGTTACCAATATGAGCTAACATAATTTGCGGCCAGATTTCACATCGCAAAGTCATTTTCCACGAACAGTAGTCCTTTTCTATCTATGATTGACCGCTGGATCAGAGGCTGATTCGGTGCCGATACCAGCGTCGGTTTGCTTGGAGAATGAATGATGGAACGTTTTTGCGCGATTCGTTTAATTAGTGTAGAATTATTTCGTGCGTTGGTGGACAATGTTGGGTAATACCATTCCTGGCATCTTTACTGGGGGCAAGTTGGTACAATTTAAAGGATGTTTCGTTTTACGTTTCGAGCAGCTGATAATGAGACTGTTAGACCCGAATTATTAATAGCTAAATCGTTTCTTTAAGTATTTGCCCACTTATTGCAGGCGGGGATGTTTTATATTGGTCTCCGTCTGGCAACCACATTGCAGTTATTAATCAAATAATTCCTATGAGCATTAAGGAAAATAGATGTCAACATATGAGAATATTTATGACTTGAGTGCTGTATAGATGTGATTTTCTTCGTTTTCGTTTGCGCGTTATACCACACGGAAAATTTATTCACGAATATTTAATTATCTTTATTTCGGAAAACTTCACTGTAACTGTCGATGAACATCGTCAGCTGGTCTCAAAAAGAGACATTTTTTGTGCCACGTCATCATTTAACTGCTTTAACACAGCCTAAATGGATCACCTAAGTTGCCCATTGCATTCATATCTTTTGTTTAAGTTATAATTCCTCGGAGTGGCCAAAAGGGAGCAGAACCATTTCAGTCAAATCGGCTCACTGTTTAACTACAACGTGACCAACATTTGGTCAACAGGTCAAAATTATTGTCTTTTTCCAAATAAATAAGTATTTGATTAAATAAGGAAAGATTCACATGAGCAAAATAATGTAGTCAAGTTTATCTAATTATTGGCATTTTTATTCTCCATGCCTAATCGGACGGCCATATCTGTGTCCCTATGAACAAAACCAATCTGAATACTTGCTTTACGGAGATAAGGGTGCGCAATGTGTTTTGAAATAAGTTTTAGAACGATCCCCACCCAAGTTTGCAACATTTACTGATATAAATTTCAATTATCCGTGTGGGTAAGTTCTAAGTTTTCTACAGGTTCCGCATTTTGCTATTGAAAGAACCGAGACAGCACGAGTTTTGAGTAGGGTTGTCCAGAGGGTACAGTTCTAAATACCAAGATTGGAACAGTGAGCAATGGGTTCAGACCAGCTACCTGCTACAGTTATGGTAAAATCGGCGAGGTGGCCGGGTAATTAAGCACCGCACAATTGGAGCAGCGAGTTGTGTGTTCGAGACTTGCCACAAGCTGTGAAAATTTTGCTACGTGTAGACTCAGCGATAGGTCAATTGGCCATATTAGAACGGTGACACAGCTATTACTAACTTGAGATGCTAGAGATTTTCCGGGTCTTGGAGCATTACCCCAATCAAGTATAATCAGAAACCAGTCATACAATAATTATATATTGGATTACTTACAATTAATCCTACCAGGAATTTCAAAAAAGAATCAATACTGTAACCATTTAAATAATTTTTCTCATTCCAGAGTTCCACTCTTAAGTTCAATAGTGAAAGAAATATCTAATTTTGATAAATAAATATGGAAAATAAACAAAAATTTCTGGCAGTAGACAGTAAAGCTTTTGAAGGAGATGCAGAAAACGAAAAGAAAAAATCCTGGAGTGAAGGAGACCTCGTCCTCTCAGAAGTGGGGCCTCCGCCGCCGCGCCGTGCCACCATCGCCGACGAGCTCAGGGATAAAGGGTAAGCGGGGAGGATTAAGCTCTTCAGTATGATGAACTCAGGATAGTTAGGTATCATAAGGGGACCATAATGATACCTAACTACCTACTACCTAACCTAACTTGAGGGGACTATGAGATTCTCTTGTGATAAAAAAATGTATCTTGAATATTAGTTTAACTAGACCGCTTAATCAATCAACATTTATTACAAATTTTAGATTTAATTACGAGCAAGAATTGTTACGCAAGTGAGTATGAACAATTTTGTTCGCGCTCATTTGAAACCTGAACGAATCGCAGGAACAAATTAATCGCTGAGAATCAAATAATTCACTTTTCGAACGGTTAATAAGTATAAAATAATACAAATATATCATTTTCTCTGTAACGTCACCAATTAATCAAGTTAACTTAATTATTCAAATTAAACTCAATCGTGAGACGTAGAAAAGTTTACATGCTTGCATGTCAAATTATATTCAGCGCACGTTGCTTCAAAATGTAACTACAAACGCAGCGTTGTTTTAAATTATTTTATTCATTAATCATTGAATTATTCATTAAACAACCATGATTAATTAAAATCCTACTTCGTTTCCTAACTTGCGCACCCAATTGAATTAGCAAAAGTTTGACGACTTTTCATTTCATGAGCTGAAAGCTTTTTTGACGTTAATTAATTTTATTGATCACCGAAGTTTGATATTCATAAATTGATCAATACTTCTATGAGTCTTAACTCAACCCGGACATCGTAAATTACGCTCGAATGATTTGGTTGCAAAGCTTATATCAGCAACCGGAAACGTATTGTAAGTCAAGAGCTGTTTTACCCAGCTGGGAATTGAGAAATATTTATTTTTTTTTTTGTATTGTTCTGTGTATAATTTTGATTTTGGAGTATACAACCTCTTTTTCAGGTGAACCACGGCATTCACCTGAAGATCATATCACTAGGCTACATTTACAATTTCAAAGAATTGTGAGTAACTGTTCATGACCAATGTTAGGATTCCATAATATTGCAAAATGAAAACTAATTCCTCTTGAAAGATATTTTAAAAATAAAAGCCTTGCTTTCTATCGATGATTGATCATGTATCGATATTTCTCTCCCATTTCCTTGTCCGATGAGAATTCTACAAGCGGTGAAACCTGTCTTCTGAAAATAATTCACATAAAGAATGCTTTCCACCTTTGATTTTCACCATCAAGATTAGTGTTAGGACATTGGCAAACACGAATAGAGAACGTAGTAAAGGATTGGCGAAATGTCAAGTCTAGAAAATCTAGGAAGCTTAACATGTGAGGATTCTGATGGCCAGTGTCGTTCACAAATGAAAAATTTAGCCACATTGATCTCGAAGCCGACAAGTTCTAGTAAACCTAATCAGCATCGTTCCTCTGTATAGTTCAAACGAACGCGATTATTTTCTCCCATTGTGTATTCATTGCAACAACAAGACACATGTGAGCTATAATAACGGAATAATCCTTATAAATACTTCTAATCAAATAATTACTCTCAATCAATAGTCAAAGGAATGCAGAGAGAGCGTCTGATGACACTAATCATCACGCGTACACTCGCCTCACCAATCTACTACTGATCCGAGTTCTACACTACTAAGCTGGTACAAAAGGATTCATTAATAGAACCCTACTGCCATTTATAACTTGTTTAGGTTAGGTGCATTCATTTCCAATTTAATTTACTCTGATACGAAAAAAATTAAATTTTTGCTACGAAAAATGAATTGTTCTAAACGGTCGAGCTAAATATTCATAAAGCGGCTAACGACAGCTTTCCCTAGCTTGAATATCGAGCCTCCGCGTCTTTGGCCAATGCACAAACGGATTATGAAAAAAAATGAAGAAAGCAATTGAAGATAACAGAATGAACTAGTGCTGAACTCTGATGTTCAGGTACGCATGGCTAGTTGTGGCAGTGATGTTCATATTGAACGTCATCACCGCCGGATACATGAAGAGCTTTGGCGTCATCTACAACGCCATCGAGATCGCATACCCCCACACATCCGCCACCGCTGGAGGTGTCATGGTCGCCCTCCTCTCTGGCTGTCGGAACTTCTTAAGTACGTCAAGTGAATGTCTTCATTGCGCACTATTCAAAATATCCCTGATGCTTTTTACTAAAGATTCGTTGAATGTGCTTATACTAGGAAGTCAGATTTTTCTCTTGCGAAATGTCGAGTAAATAGCGCAATAAAAATGATTGACAGTTATTTCGACAGGTATAGTCATTCTATTTAGTTTACATTATAAATAGTTATTTTTAGCGCATTTTCTTATTTATGGAAAAAATGCACTATTGTGCTCGCTATGTCCGTCTGTCTTGTCTGTCTGTGACTTCACGTTTTCGTCGACGAGAAAGTACGCTCTCTGTCACTCACTGCAGTGAGTACCGAGTTCTATTTTTTACTCTATGTGGTGAGGAAAACTTGAAATCATGTGATTATGGGAAAGAAATTCGTATTCGTCTACTGCAAATTAGTTTTTTAGAACTGTGTGATTGAAGGCAACAAACGAGGGAATAATTGAACTACATGGAAAAACTCATTTCCAGGTAGTAGCATCTTCAGGTTCAGGGATTTGTTTTGATTCGAGCACAACCTCCAATGTATACTGTAATAAAAATTTTTAATGTAAGTGTCTACTTATAAATACCACTTGTCGTTTTGTAAGTTGGCCCTCCCTATCAGCCCCCGCATTTGGAGCAGCGTCGGTTCATTTTGGGGCCCGCCCAGTCATGATGTTCGGGATAGTCCTCTGCTCCGGCGGCCTCTTTGCTTCCTTCTTCTGCGAATCCGTCGCCTCACTAGCTTTAACGCTGGGTGCCATGATGGGTGATTATTATATTTTATCATCTATTTTACATCATGAAATAATTTAATGTATTTAAATGTAATATAATCATTTTCGGCAGTTCAATATTTGTTTAGCAGGCCATTTTTGTGGCAGGCGCATGTTATTACTATTTATTTTGTATTATTGCTATTACATTTATTAGTACCTATCAATGATCAAAGACAAATTTGATTGAAGAATTTTAGAATTCGAAGAGAATATGCGAAGCCCGTTGATTCAGCCCTTTGTCTACTGATAGTAACTCTAATTGCCGAGTCGTATGACAGGATTTGTCCAGAGGACGTCGAATTATATTTAGACAAGTGATCGTTGAGGTGGCAAATAATATTTCAATCTTCACCCTCTACCCCAGGTGCTGGCATGTGTGCTGAGGGGATCGGCCAAGTCGTCGTCATGCCGGAGTATTTCCGTAACAAAAAAGAACTAGCAAATTCCATCCGCGTAGCAGGCCACCCTCTCGGGGGCGCCGCCTTCCCATTCTTCTTTGTTCCGATCTTCGAACATTTTGGCCTTAAACTCACCTTCATCATCTTATCAGCTTTGTTCGCGCAACTTGGCGTGTTTGTATTCTTAATAAGGCCATTTTCTGTCCACGTAAAAATGGCCGAAGTCAAAAAGTTACGAAGGGAAAACGCAAGTAGAAGATCTTCAAATTATCAAATAACGATGACCGATGATGAAGTACTTCAAGAAAAGCCAATTAAGGCGAAAAAATTAGACTTGAAGCTTTTTTCGAATCCCATTTATTTGACACATATTTGCGCCATTGTGGGATTGTCAGCTGCTCTTCCTCACGCTCATTATTTTGTGGCCGTTTACGGTAAATCAATCGGATTCACGCTCGAACAAAACTCTATTTTACTCGCGTATCAATCGGTGTTCGACGGCGTCACCCGACTGATCCTTGGCTACGTGCTCGACAGAAGAGTCTTCAAAAAGACGCACTGCCTCGCTACGTGGTAAGCATGTGAAATATTTAACAATTCATTTCAATGTTGAGTGCATACTGCAATTATACACTTTCATACAATTAAGTTCACTATAAACTTTAAAAACACCTGAACTAGATTTTTTCGCACATTAAATGCTCTATAGCAGAAACCGACCTTGTGTTCCAGTCTAAATGAATGGAGCTTTAACCTGTGAAACACTCAGCACAGATAACACTTTTAAATCTCTAGATTATATCGTTGTCTTTTATTTCTTTAAATTTTACACATGCAGCGAAAATTGGAGAATCTTTTTCATTCATTTCCCTAAAATATTTTTTTGATTCTTGTTTGTCTGACAAACCACAGCTTGATTGTGGCTGGTATTGGTACTACGGCGATTCCAGCGTCAACCGACTTCTGGGTGGTGCTTTTCAACTTCAGCATTTTCTCGATCGGAAGTTCTGGCTACTTCGCCATAATCAATGTCATCCTCATCGACCAGTTTGGGGGACACAACGTGGCATCTTCGTGGGGATTTATTCGCATGATCCAGGGAGCATTGAACTTCATTTACCCTCCCCTACTGGGTATGCAAATAAACTGTAATCTCATGCACTTTACACTAATAGCTATAAATTTTGGTTCAACTTAGTCTTGGTTACAATCTCTTTGGTGTGTTAGTAAATTAAGGTCTAACATCTGTCAGCTTGATTCCAAACTCGGTCATATTGAAATTACAAGCATGAACATCTTTTTTTTTTAAGGGATGTATGTATGTGTATATATATCGTTTGCAGGATACCTCATGGATGTAACGGGCAGTTGCGTTTTGACGTTCATCATCATGGGCATCGGCATGAGTTGCGCTGGTCTCTTCATTGCGTCACAGCCTCTCGTTGCACGGGCTGCTAAGATCGACATGACTTTCTACTGAATGCGTGTGATTTATATGGATCTCGGATAAGTGGATTTAAAGCTGATAGTCTATGGTGGTTGCTAAAGAGTTCCGAAGGAACTGGATACGAATAATTCCTTATGCGTTGTGTCGTTTTTATTTATATCGTCCGTGTAAATAATCCTATAAACGTTATTATGACAATGGCACGGCTTCGTTCTCGCGCCTGCTTCCGTTGGCATCTTTCTTGTCCGTGCTCATCGATGATTTTATAATTCATCCTCATCAGATCCAACGGAAATTTCTTCTACACAGCTGGTCTTAGTGCCAAGATTGAAGTCATCTAGCTATCCATACGAGAGATGCTCCTCCGAAGTATACTGTGAACGGTTATACTCTAGAATCTAGATTCTAGAAGAAAGCACCAGGAACTTTGCGGTGGAGGTCTTCAAGATCTTTACCTACTTCAGGTCAAATATCACAAGCTCGTCCATTGATTCTGACATCATAAATAGGATCGCCAAGACCACGGCAGTCATGATCAAACTAAATCAGCGAGTTTGGAACATTTCAAGCGTCAGCGAGAAAATAAGGCTGAGCGTCTACCTAACCTGCCTACTTAGCAGGACCCTCAGGGAGGCAAGAAAGAAAATCAACGGCTTCCACATGAGGTGCCAGCTGCCCGTCGTCGCAACTATTGTGGTTGATATTTTTGTTGCTCTCACTAGGCCTAGGATTAATTAGAAGCCTCCCAGTCCTTCCCATTGGGATAAGCATCCTTCTAACTGTGAGTGCGTGTCACTGGGAACTACTTACTCTATTTTTCTTTCTGTTTCTATCATTCTATTGTACTTACGAGTACACCATCATCATATACGAGTATCTGTGTTTTCGCGCTCTCCACTCTCTTGATCCCTATGCCTTCTCACGCCAGCCCCCACGACCATCTGTTGGACCTGGACTCGACGAACCGATCCCCATAAAACTTTTTAGGAGCACAAAATATCTCGTTGAAATCTGAGACCTAGCGTTTGGTTTGTCGACGAACTGAGAAAGATATAATATTGTACGAGCTGAAGCTTCCGGTGTGGGACGCAGTCTCTTCAAAAGTAGAATGCACGAAACTTGACAGATTGAAGATCCACCATCCACAAATAAACATCAGTCCCCTCGACACCCACACAAGCATGGACAAAAAAAAAACGCATCAACCACCAAAAAGACGCAACAGTATACATTCAAATACCCTCCACATTGATCCTTTTATCCTCACTTAAGATAATTCATCATGTCCGTCTTGGTTAATAATAATGTAAATTGCGAACCTCAACCCACACTCCCATCCGCCTTAATCATAGCCCTTATTGGTTTCCTCACTTATCCACTTTTCAACTCTACTTCATAAACTTACAATCAACCCAGGTCGTTTCCTACGGTGTTTTCTATTCATCCTTCACCATTCTCACCCCTCCGCGCAACCTCTCGTTTTCCCCTCATTTTCCTAGTGGCACCGCACCTCTACCAGGTGTCTGCGGCCCATAATGCACGACAGGGTCCCAACACCGAGGTTCTGAAGCGACCCATCATTAACAGCTTACGTACAATTCTGAGTGAAAGACGTACCCAGGTGGATCGGGCATGTCTGGAGAATGTTCACGGGCCGCATCTCCAAAGACCTCCTTTATAGCGGGCTCATTGAAGGCCTGAAGCAAGCCGGTGTAAAGGACGTGAAGCAGTGCTTCATTGAACCCATTTTGTGGAAGAGCCAAGCGGACGACCGCCTAGCCATTGTAGCTCTTAGTCAGGCAGAGAGCGCAGGTCAATTTACCAATCCTAGAAAAAAATCCTGGTGGAAGCAATTACAACGGATTCAGCCATCCGCCTTGACCTGGGCTGATATTTAGAGGGATTGCCATTCTAGAGTCGGCTTACATGAGCTGCGGGTCGATCCAACGATTTTCTAATCATGGAATGCAGCGACGCATAATATTTGGTGATTATCTTCTATGAAGGCGCCTCGAATGCTAGGAGTTCTGTCCCAGTTATAATGTAATTATCTTAAAAGACTTTCTAGACAGATAATGGTTATTGTAATCAGTAGGAGTTTAATGAGCGAGATCAGCCTTATTCGATAAATATATCAATAAGTAGTAACTTATTCTAAAGTGTAAATAACTTTTCCTGCGGTTAGAATATTAGATTTACATTCCTTGCTCGCCGTATATAAATGTTGATGCAAGCCAATAATATAAATCGACGATGGTGATCTTGATGGTGATCTTTAATTCGCCTATGTAGAGACCTGGTGTTTATAATTTAAATGAATAGAAAGAAATTTCGGTGATACGTACTAAATGCGTTACACTTTCATCTGTCAAGCTTCACTTCCTGCCTCTTTATTTTTTAACTGTTGAGTAGAAGGCTACTTATCCCTTTGGTCCACAAGGAAAATTGAACACTTCAATCACGAATTTCAGATCATATCAATAATATAGAAGCAGTCTGACAATTGATTGAGTAGGATCATTTGATCTGTTGCCAGATTCGACAGTTGCTTATGTAAATTTGTGTTTCGCGGATACAGGTGAATTTAGCAGCCCGTAAAGATTTGCATATTGTTCATTAGCTTTTATCCAGGCCTCGGGCTGTAATGGTGTGAGCTCGTCTTGGGTTACTTGTCGGAGACAGACACACGGTCAATCTCCTGTTGGACTTCCTTGATTCCAAACATCAATTACGTAGCTTCAAAAATTTCTTTTCTATAACGTTAGCAGCTGCAAGACTGAAAGGACAACACATCCCTTGAATAAAACCAATCAGCTCCCAGAATATGTAGATGCCGGGAACATTATGGCCAAGCATCGTGTGCCAGTGCATGAAATAATTTTTCTACTATCACTCACAGCCACAGCTTAGGATGTTCCAATATTTATTGGTGGTAGTGGTGGTGTTGCGGTGCCACTAGGAAAGAATGGATGAGAAAAGCAGGTAGCACAGAGTGGCCTGGTAGAGGAAGGAGAAATGGAAAAAATAGTTGGAGGTGAAAAGGCGCATAGCGCTTAATTGGGTTGGTTATAGGTTTTGGGGGTTTGACTAGGGTTTGGGGGGAGGGGGGAACCCGTCAGGGTTTTGGTTAGTTGCGCGGAATATTGTGGGGTGGATTGTGATTCGATACTTACTGAAGATGCATTCGTGGTTGCTGTTCACGATGAAAAATGAAGTAATATGCGCTTACTATGTTGTGAGATTGGCTCGCATGTTTTTGTCTCTACCTTATGGTTCTTCGATTTTTTACTTGCTTCGTTGATGATAATGATTTTGATGGTGATAATGGGTGGTTTAGAGCTCAGGATAGCACGTCTGCCGTCCGAGCGACGCATGTCTCCTCGTGAAGGTGGTTTGAGTATGCGTGTAGTTGTTCCACTCACTTGTTCGGGCCCCGGCCAACAGACGCTCATCAGCCTCACTCTCAGAACGAGTGCCCAGGTGCAGATGGCCCGTTTTTTGGATGATGAGGACTTTGTGATGGGGGGATGATATTGGGCCCAATGATAGCAATTATTATCGGCCAGTCAGACCAAATCTCTTCCTGACAATCGACAATGGAAAAAGATTTAAGAGTTAATGTCGACAATAAGTTGAAATTGTCTAAACATATTGATGCTCAAGTTAATAAAGCCAATAAACGACTTGGACTGATCAGACGTTCCTACGAGTACATAGATGATGAAGCGATTAAGCTATTGTTTGTCGCTGTCGTGCGTCCGAACCTATAGTTGGAAATGCCGTGTGGTCCCCAAAACTAGCAAAGGACAAAAATTTAGTCGAGAGCGTTCAAAGACGTGCAACAAGGATAATTCAATGATTAAAATGCATACCTCATGAAGAAAGATTAAAGATTATGAAGCTTCCAAGCCTCTGTTATCGACGTGTGCGTGGTGACCTCATTTACGTATACAAGTATACCCGCGGTTTATACAAGGTCCCAGAAGAATTACTAGAATTTGAAACAAGAACCAACACCAGGGGCCACGGCTATAAACTAAAAAACTGCGTTGTAACACATCCATGCGACAACATTTCTTAACGCTTCGAGTCACCGACATGCGGAACAGCCTCCTGATGGCATCGTTGACGCTCCGAGTAAGACGCCTTCAAGAACAGACTAGACAAAGCTATGCAGGAGCATATGTTCAGTCATGAAATGCCTTACACCTTACAAGTCTTACAAGAAGTCCAGCAGCTATCTCAATCAATCGTCAGTTATGGAAAGATCCCTCCAAAAGGCAGGAATCAAGTCACGACAAGTACATGAATCGCCAACAGGCCATGGGCATTTTTCTTCAGTGCCGACACTTCTAATCTATTCTAAATGATGTCCTGCGGAAGGGCGAGTTGCTTGAAAAGTTCGGGTTCATATATTGGCATTTTATGCCAGATGTTGCGGGCGTGTTCGTGGAAGATTGTGTTGATTGTCTGTATATTACATCGTTTTTGAAGAGATTATGAGGTGATGAAATCACAACAGTGGGTATTGGTTATGCATCTGAGGGCTCGGTTTTGTACTATTTGGAGTTTGGATATCGACGACCGGAATAGAGTGTGTAGCGGTACGGTGGGGTAGATTATTGATGACAGGACAAAGGCCATTTATAGTTTGTATTTTAGGCGGGGAGGGAGGTCGCAGAATCTGTGAAGTTTTTATAGGTTGTTTCGGGCTATGTTCCGACGTGAAGTGATTTGTGCGTTGTAGCCGTGAGTTGTCATTTGGAGACCCAGAACGATGCCTTTATTTGCGTGAGGGAAATGCTGGTCTTCCAGGAAGATGTAGGACATGTTCTCACGGGAGCGCAGCCGTACACCACCAGTTTTGTGCACCAATAAGCCCTGAATCGAACGCTTTGGATCGCTTCGGACATCTGCCAATCAGCCGTGAACCACTCGGTTTTGTCCTCCTCCGGCCTTGCATAAAACCTGCCGTGCACCACCAGACCGTGAATCGAATATGACTTCCGGGCATCGTTAAATTGAGTAATTTTACGCTCACCGCATCTATAATATATAATATAGCGGTTTCAGCGTTCATTAGGCCGGAGGCCTGTCACCGATTCTTAACATTGCGGAATATCCACAGTTTTTTGCGGGCTTGAACTCGCAACTCACTGCTTCAAATTTACTCTGCTTAACCGGCCGGCCTCCTTGCCGATTCTGACCAGAAACTGGCGCACAGAGCTGGGATCGAACCAGCAGCTCTCTGCTCAGAATCTCGGTACTCTGAACTTTACCCACTGGGCCACCCTTCCCATCTTCCATAGATTCATTCCACCCATCTGGGGTTAGGTTTCAGCTAGCACAGTTCTGTTCTAAAATTTACCGTTCTTTGACGAGAGGCCGTTCGACCGAAAGCTGGTTCGGCAGGAGCGGCTCACTTTCTGTGTGCCTACAGCCAGCGAAGCGGACGCTAAACTTATACTCTCCACTTTTGATTCGGCAGGAGCGGCTCACTTTCTGTGTGCCTACAGCCAGCGAAGCGGACGCTAAACTTATACTCTCCACTTTTGATATGCTGCTGCTGTATAATCACGTACAGGGGGGTTTGAGGTCAAAGTTTTCACTCGAGCCGTTTTTCCCAGGAGCTCAAACGTTAGAATCTCATGAAAATTGGCACAGAGACGTACGCATATTTTTTCTACCAAACCTTCTTGTCGGATTTCCGAAATTCCCACTCCTTCCCCCCCAAAATCCCCAAAAAAGGGGAAAATTTGGTCAAAAAATTACCTAAAATGAGATTTTTGAAACGATCATAGCTCGAAAAGTTGCAAACTCAGAGCAATGCGATTCATTTCAAACGAAAGGTAAAGGATTGGAATGTGTTTGGGATTTCGAACGTTTTTCTGTCGGGTCAAAACTTCATCCCTAAATTGGGGGTCAAAGTTGACCCTGAAAAAATTGTTTTCGGTCNGCTGTGTTCAGTTCGGTTAGGTTATGTTAGGGTTTTTTGGCTAGGTAAAACTAATGTAAGATTGTTTTAAACACTAATGATACACACAGGAAAAGGCCACAATTGGGGGATTGCTGTGTGTCGTAGGAAATGTGTGGCAAAAAAAAGAAGGAGAGAGAAAAATAAAAAAAAAAATAAAAAAAGTATAGCGGCTGATCTGGTTCGACGCACGGCCTAGATATGATTGTCCAGAAGTGTTGAAGGCTACTTTCCGGAAGGCAGGAATCATGATGGTCCATTACATCCAGGGCAGTGGTGGTCTTCGGCAGGCGACCAGTTCTCACGACTGGTAGGGAGTATTTTGAATTTGGTTCTGTTGGTTTTCATTTTCCACTTCTATGCAAATGCATTGATTTGTTGAATAGCGTGTTTTGTTTGAACTACCCAGTTAACTAAACTGTTAAGATCATCTTGCAGTTGCTTTTTATTTGATGCATCCTTCACTGTATTATAAGCTTTTGGTTATCCGCATGCATGGAGCGTCCGGCTGACACTACTTCTCGCAGATCATTTCTAAAAGCTTGGAACTAAACGGAGAAAGGGAGAGAAGCTTGAACCGTTGTCGAAAGAGGACGTTCCTGTGAACCTCTCTGTTTTTCTTATCATTGTGATTTGTGAAAGTGCTAAACGATCCCTCAATGACTAATACATCTGAGGGTCAAGATCTTATTGATCCTGGTGCTTCACCAAACGCATCAGAGCTGAGTCAGCTGGCAATGACCGATTCGCAACTCAGACATTTTTGCGAAACTGAAATTACTGACGGGAAAGATTCAACTCCTTCCTCATCCCAAGATGGCAACTCACCAGAATGTGGAGCGGCTCGTCGGAAGCGCAAGGGTGCGCCTGCTACCAGTGAAGAAATGTCGGGAGATACAAAGAAGAGGCCCAATGCCGGAATGATCTCAGCTCCTGTTCCCATAGTGGAAACAACTCGAAAGAATACCAATGATGTTGTGGGGTTGGACCATAGTGTCAAAGCACAGATTTTCTAGAATCAGTTCATTTCTAATTTATTTATTTACTCAAGATTTATACCAATTTCTTATGTATAACAATGCTGGTATCCAGGATACTTCTCTGGTCTACTAATTGGACTCAAAAATGAACTTGACGCAGAGTCTAAAAAAGTTTCTGCTTTGCCACTATGGGTTGGACTTGCCCACCGCCACCAGTGCCACCACAACTGATCGACAAGATTCCTGGGTGGTCCTCATCCGCCCAGCAGATGATGGCTCGAAAAG